>NC_057795.1:530972068-531098380 GCF_018294505.1 Triticum aestivum
GCCGCCCCGCGCGCTTCCCCGAGCACCGGCCATCGCTCCTCCTCGCCAGAGCCGCCATGGCCGCGCTCCTCCGGCCCCGCGCTCCACCGCCACGCGTTGCCCGCGCCAGCTCCGATCGGGTCCGGCCAGATCCGGTCCGTCCCGGCCTCGCCGGCATCTTCCCCGACCTCCCCGGCCCCGTCCCCGACAACTCCGACCGCCGCCTTCTTCCCCGTCTCCGGCGAAACCCCCAGATCCAGATCTGAATACGAGATTGACCCCGAAATTTTGCCTAAGTCTCGAAATTATTTACATTATCATGCCATGTTCATCGCATCATATCTCCATGTATACTGCTCCGTTTCGTGCGTGTAATATGTCAAATTGTTCGTCTCAACGAGTAATTCATTTCATTCTATTGCATCATGTTCATTTGAGTCAATCTTAATTCCTGAATCATCGTTGCAAGAGTGCTATATGATGTTAATCTGCTGAAACTATTATAACTTGATGATTTGTTATTTTTGTTGCATTTGATGTGTGCATCCTATGAGCTTAGTGTCTACATGTGATTTGAACTATGCCATGCCATCTTTACAGTGGTGCCATCCTTGTATTTTTGTGAGGCTTGTACTGAGTGCATCGAGCTTGTTAAGTAGGGTACTTGCTGTTGCTGTTTTGCTTGTCTGAATCTGTTATTTCGTGATGCTATGTAAACCTGCTGCTACAAGTCATTCTGTGCATAATCTGGAGATGTTCACTCAGGATGTTTTTGTTATACATGTCATGCTCTATCCATTCATGGCCCTGGTTGCATTTATAGCCTGCTGTAACATGTTGTAATATTGCTCCAAACTTGCTAAATAATGTTGCTGTCAGCCTGTTAACATTAAGTTCAATGTTGCCATGTTTGTTATTAGTGATCCATGCACCCTATGAACTTGCTCTTGCCATTCTTAGCTTCATAATCATGTATTCTTGCTGTTGGTTGCCTTTTCATGCCATGTATTGGCCTGTGGTGAGTGGTTCAAGCTCACCAACATGCCTACTTACTGTTGTTCCTGCCATGTTTGAATGTGTCATATAACTTGCCATGTTTACATGGGTGCCATCATATTTTCTGTGCCTTTTTGGCTCATGGTTAGTTAAGGATTTTTGTTCTATGCAATTAGTAGATTCATGCCATGCCTTTTTTTGCCATGATAAGTTCGTGTAACATGTTGTTTGATAGCTCTAAACATTGCAACCTAATGTTATTTCTGCTAATGACTGAAACTGTTATTATTTGCAATCTTGCCATGTCCTTTTGAGCATGTTCTAGTAGTTTTTTGAGATAGCTCAGTGTTCATGTTTTGTCATGCTTTACCTGTACTTCATGCCCATGCCTTTTGTTATTACGTTGAGATGCTGTAGCATGTTGTTTTTGTGCTTGCAATATGCCTAGTTGTTGTTTTGGACAGATTGTTGTCATATCTTGTATAGAGTGTATGTGTTGAACCGTTGCTCCGTTTTGAGTGTGCTCTATATGAAACTTGCTTAGATTTGCATGTAGTTTCATATTATCATGTTGCATCCTTGTTTTGAGGTGTTTGCTTGATATTTGAGTGCCTTTTGCATCAATGCCATGCTTAACTTGTTTTGCTCATATCTTATAGGTCGTAGCTCCGAATCTAATGAACTTTATATGTAACTTGACTAGAATTTCGTGTAGTTCATCGTGGTGCATCTTAACTTGCTGTTTAACAACTTGAACATAAGGTTTATTCAGTTATGGACCAATTTCTAAACTTGCATATGAGGACCTACCGGAATAGTTATATGTTGTTTCCGGACTCATTTAACTTTGCTTTGATGTGTTGTTCTTGTATGCATCATCTCTTGCCATGAGTAGCTTCATGTAGCTTTGTCATGCATCATGCTTGTTGTGCATCATTTCTTGTCTATGTGTGGTGTGTTTACTATGTTGTGTGCTTCTTCTCGATAGTTCCCGTTTTCGTTGTGATCGTGAGGATTCGTTCGTCTACGCTTGGTTCGTCTTCGTGTCTTCATCTTCTTCATGGAGTCGTTCTTCTTCCTAGAGGGATTTCAGGCAAGATGACCGCTACCCTGGATCTCACTTCTATCATTGCTATGCTAGTTGCTTCGTTCTATCTCTTTGATGCGCTACCTATCTTTTGCTCTTCAAGCCTCCCCAAATTGCCATGAACCTCTAACCTTTTGCACCCTTCCTAGCAAACCATTGCTTGGCTATGTTACCGCTTTTGCTCAGCCCCTCTTATAGCGTTGGTAGTTGCAGGTGAAGTTGAAGATTGCTCCATGGTGGACAGGATTATGTTGGGATATCACAATATCTCTTATTTAATTAATGCATCTATATACTTGGTAAAGGGTGGAAGGCTCGGCCTTATGCCTGGTGTTTTGTTCCACTCTTGCCGCCCTAGTTTCCATCATACCGGTATTATGTTCCCGGATTTTGCGTTCCTTACGCGGTCGGGTGATTTATGGGCCCCCCTTGACAGTTCGCTTTGAATAAAACTCCTCCAGCAAGGCCCAACCTTGGTTTTACCATTTGCCTCACCACCACCTACTTTTCCCATGGGAGTAATTAACTCGAGCGTCATCTTTATTTTAGCCCCCCCCCCGGGCCAGTGCTTGTCTAAGTGTTGGTCCGAACCGGGCAGACTGAGGGGCCACCTCGGGGCAACTTAAGGGTTGGTTTTACTCGTAGGCTGACCTATCCGGTGTTGCCCTGAGAACGAGATATGTGCAGCTCCTATCGGGATTGTCGGCGCATCGGGCGGCTTTGCTGGTCTTGTTTTACCATTGTCGAAATGTCTTGTAAACCGGGATTCCGAGACTGATCGGGTCTTCCTGGGAGAAGGAATATCCTTCGTTGATCGCGAGAGCTTATCATGGGCTAAGTTGGGACACCCCTGCAGGGTATTATCTTTTGAAAGCCATGCCCGCGGTTATGTGGCAGATGGGAATTTGTTAATGTCCGGTTGTAGATAACTTGACACCAAATCCGAATTAAAATGCATCAACCGCGTGTGTAGCCGTGATGGTCTCTTCTCGGCGGAGTCCGGGAAGTGAACACGGTTTCTGGGTTATGTTTGACGTAAGTAGGAGTTCAGGATCACTTCTTGATTATTGCTAGCTTCACGACCGTTCCGCTTGCTCTCTTCTCGCTCTTACTTGCGTATGTTAGCCACCATATATGCTTAGTCGCTGCTGCAACCTCACCACTTTACCCCTTCCTTTCCCATTAAGCTTTGCTAGTCTTGATACCCATGGTAATGGGATTGCTGAGTCCTCGTGGCTCACAGATTACTACAACAACAGTTGCAGGTACAGGTTTATGCGATGATCATGATGCGAGAGTGATGTTTGCCTGTTTTGGAGTTCTTCTTCTGCTTCTTCTTCGATCAGGGGATAGGTTCCAGGTCGGCAGCCTGGGCTAGCAGGGTGGATGTCGTTTGAGTTTCTGTTTGTGGTCCAGCCGTAGTCGGAGGGTGATCTTATGTAAGATGATGTTGTATTCGTGTGGCGTTGTATGCCTTTTGTATGTATCCCCATCTATTATGTAATGTTGATGTAATGATATCCACCTTGCAAAAGTGTATCAATATGCGGTTCTATCCTTGGTGGGACCTTCGAGTCTCTTTAGGATAGTATCGCATATTGGGCGTGACAACGGTGATCAAAAATAAGCACGGATTGGTCATTTTCAAAGTGTTGGGACTTCGGTCTCAATTACCTGTGAGGCTGGAAGTATTCCGGGGTAATCGGCCGTAATGGAGACCAAGGCATTATCGATGCTCAGTTGGTGAAATACCCCATCAATCAGCTCCACCGATATGTCCAGATCCTCTTGGGAGGCTGGATCGAGGAACCGTTCCGGATCCTCGAGTTGTGGAGGCGGGCTGTTTATATCCCTTATGGCCTAGCGCAGTTCCTGTGTCGAAATCGCAAGATGAGATACTTGACTATGGGAATATGGATCGGGTGGGCAAAAAGAAATGTCCGCTTACCCAGCTTGGAGGATTGTACATAGAAAATTCGTCCTACGGATTGACGCGGAGAAATTCCTCCTCTTCTCCCTTGTACAATGCAGACAAGATCTTCATCAGATCGGCGACCGATCCCGGCCCTTACGGCCGCAGCGGGTGGCATCATCCTCCCCATTGAAATCCCACATGGGGTGGCCTCTATACTGGAGCGGCTACACCCCCCGCATAATGCATGTGGCCATGACCCCAATCATGGTCAGTCCGGAATGAGCTAGCAACCTAATTCGGCTCATCAGGTAAAGGACGTCCCTGTCATTTTCCTTCTGAGGGCTCCATGGACGCCAGCTTAGGCGTTTCTTCAAAGGAGCATCATTCAACTCAGGGAGGCTGATCCGAATAGGGTCCGGCAGGGGGACATCTTCTATATAAAACCATTCCGAAGGCCAGTCTTCGGACGCCTTCTTCGGGGTTCCGGATATATATCCGGTCCCAGCGATGCGCCATAATTCGGCTCCACCCACCTGATATATTGAACCCTCTTGAGAACGGGGCACAAGGCAGAACAACTTCTTCCACAGCGCAAAATGAGCCTCGATGCCCAAAAACAGCTCGCAAAGGGCCACGAAGCCTGCAATATGCAAAATGGAGGCAGGCGTAAGGTTGTGCAACTGGAGGCCCTAGAACTCCAGGAGCCCCCGGAGAAACGGATGAATTGGAAATCCGAGCCCTCTTATCAAATAAGGGACAAGTCATACCCGCTCTCCTTTGGAGGGGCTGGGGACGCTCTCCGCTTGCTTTCCGCCCTTATAGGTGGCTAGTCCGGCTCAAACCGGAACCATGAAGGCTGGGGGAAGAAATCCCTTGGTTTGGAGCGTCACTAACTTGCTGTGCGGGACGGAGCATCTCTCCCAATCTCCAGGCTGAGGGCTGGGAGGGCGAGAGGAGGAGCCGCGTCGACTGTCCATGATGGAATGGATTTCTATCAGATGCGCTCTGATGAATGCTCGCGAAGAGAGGTTGGAGTGATTCGGATCTAGATCCTCGTCTCTTTATAGGCAGCTCATTTGCGCAGCAAGGGGGGTAAATGTAAAAATACCCTAGCTTTTTGCATTCGTTCAACACGTGGAAGATGGCCATTATTGGGCGTGGAAGCCAAGGAGCACAATATTTACGAGAATCCGGACGCTATTCAACAGGTACACGGGATTTGGAGAAGAACCTGCCTTGCAATGCCGAAGACAATCTACACACCGGACTCATCACCATTGAAGCCTGGTTCGGTGGCTACTGAGGGAGTCCCGGATTAGGGGGTGTCCGAATAGCCAAACTATCACCTTTGGCCGGACTCCTGGACTATGAAGATACAAAATTGAAGACTTTGTCCCGTGTCCGGATGGGACTTTCCTTGGCATGGAAGGCAAGCTTGGCGATACGGATATGTAGATCTCCTACCATTGTAACCGACTCTGTGTAACCCTAACCGTCTTCGGTGCCTATATAAACCGGAGGGTTTTAGTCCGTAGGATGAACAACAATCATACCATAGGCTAGCTTCTAGGGTTTAGCCTCTCTGATCTCGTGGTAGATCTACTCTTGTACTATCCATATCATCAATATTAATCAAGCAGGAGTAGGGTTTTACCTCCATCGAGAGGGCCCGAACCTGGGTAAAAACATTGTGTCCCTTGTCTCTTGTTACCATCCGCCTAGACGCACAGTTCGGGACCCCCTACCCGAGATCCGCCGGTTTTGACACCGACAGTTTCACTCCACCTTTTCCCTGTTAGTATCTTACCATGCTCATGATTCTGTCTTTTGACCTGTTTCAGTGGAATAGCTAGATGATATCTATTTCCTCATGGTAGTAATATAGTTTTGCAATTAATTTCATGCTGCATATGTTATAAATAACCAGTATTGAAGATTTATATGTTTTTCAAGTAGGGAGCCTTGTCTATTAGATTATATTATACAGTCAATGCACTCTCTTTTACTGCCTTTTTTTAGAAGATGGTGACCTCGTCCATCATGATGACAACACCTCTATGGCCAATGGAAGTGATCTTGTTGCCCATCCTGATGAGGACAACCATATGGTGAATGAGAAAGGTGATGACAATCAGCTTGCTACCGAACTGACTCCTATACTTCTTAAAAACCCGTAGGGATTAGCCATGAGATGAGATTTTAGAATCTGAATCCAGTAATTCAATCATATATGCTTAATTTAAACCGTAATTTGGTTTCATTGCACTTTTTCACTTTTAGTATCTTACCATGCTCATGATTCTGTCTTTTGACCTGTTTCACTGGAATAGCTAGATGCTATCTATTTCCTCATGGTAGTAATATAGTTTTGCGATTAATTTCATGTTGCATATGTTATAAATAACCAGTATTGAAGATTTATATGTTTTTCAAGTAGGGAGCCCGGTCTATTAGATTATATTATATAACCAATGCACTCTCACTTACTGCCTTTTTTTAGAAGATGGTGACCTCGTCCATCATGATGACAACACCTCTATGGCCAATGGAAGTGATCTTGTTGCCCAGCCTGATGAGCACAACGAGACGGTGAATGAGAAAGGCAATGACAATCTGCTTGCTACCGAACTGACTTCTATACTTCTTAAAAACCCGCATGGATTAGCCATGAGATGAGATTTTAGAATCTGAATCCAGCAATTCAATCATATATGCTTAATCTAAACCGTAATTTGGCTTCACTGCACTTTTTCCCTGTTAATATCTTACCATGCTCATAATTCTGTCTTTTGACCTGTTTCAGTGGAATGGCTAGATGCTATCTATTTCCTCATGGTAGTAATATAGTTTTGCAATTAATTTCATGTTGCATATGTTATAAATAACCAGTACTGAAGATTTATATGTTTTTCAAGTAGGGAGCCTTGTCTATTAGATTATATTATATAAACAATCCACTCTCACTTACTGCCTTTTTTTAGAAGATGGTGACCTCGTCCATCATGATGAAAACACTTCTATGGCCAATGGAAGTGATCTTGTTGCCCAACCTGATGAGCACAACCAGACGGTGAATGAGGAAGGTGATGATAACCAACCTCTTTAGTTGTTATGGTATTGACTGTAATCTACATTTAACAATGAGATGAAATTTTAGAACCTGAATTCAGTAATTCAAACATACATGCTTAATCTAAATCCTAACTCCAGATCTTGTTGACTGCATCTTTCTGTGTAAATTCTGAATTTAGCAATTTAATCATATATGCTTACTTTTGTGAACATTCATTCTTGATATCCATGAAGTCATGGTTATGGTATGTAATATAATATACCATTGCGGGTACTGCTATGTAATACCATTGTGGGAACTTCTTCTGAATAGAGGTG
This sequence comes from Triticum aestivum, assembly GCF_018294505.1. Taxonomy (NCBI): domain Eukaryota; kingdom Viridiplantae; phylum Streptophyta; class Magnoliopsida; order Poales; family Poaceae; genus Triticum; species Triticum aestivum. The sequence goes on from NC_057795.1 coordinate 530,979,436, forward strand.
GCTTAGCTATTGTTTTGGATATGTAGTATCTGCTTAGTTTTGCAACTTCATGCCATATAACTATCTGTAGTTACTTTTCTTGTGTTGAATACCAAAAGAAACTGATAATTTTTTTTACTTGCACATATTTGTTTATGCTTGTGAAAATGTTCCTTACCATTCTTCATTTGTTCATCTTACTGTCAACTCTTTAAGCTTGTGAGATCATGTACTGATGCATGGAATCATTGGCTCCTCTTATCACTACCATTTGCTCTTTGATTGCTGCTGCCATCCAGCCACTAACATATTGTCTTGGCTATCTTCCGAGCTTAGTTGCTGCTATAGGTGTGCAATTAGTAGAGGAGCAATCGGAAAGGGGCAAAAACATGGGGAAAGGCCTCAACAAGATCAGTCGATCCCGGAGGTCCAAAATACCACTCATTATTCAAGAGGGAAAGATAAGGCCATAGTTACCTCTTCTTGCTGCAAAATTTGCAACTGAATGCAACATTGCTGTCAGAAACCATGTGCATGTGCTTCAGTGCTGGAAGGATTACAAGAAAAAGGACAACACTAGGATCTTCCAAGATTTTGTCGGCAAAGTGGGCGTAAGTACATAGTTTAGGCCTTTCCCCTCTTCCATCTATCAATTAACAAATGCAAGTCAAATACAACATGAAACCGACAACCTTCGCCCCATTCTCATTAGTCTTGCACCTTGCACTGTTATCCGTATTGACTATTAGTTGTTAAACACTTTCAAAGAAATAGTGGGATTAGTGATCTAAAACATCTTATATTAGTCTACAGAGGGAGTACAAATTATAGTCCTGCATGCTACATTAGAGCGAGGATTATCACAAAAGTAAACCAGTAATGATTTAGGATAATTATGTTTTGCTAAAGATTTGTTTGCTCTGCAGGGCAGATTACTGTCTTTGCTCATGTAGTCAACTGTTAGCATTTAAATGCGGCTGCGTTGGGAGAGATGATCATCATAACTTTTGAATTTGTAGATGCTTTTGCACCATATGCTGTTTTCCTTTTCTATTCCGCTATCTTTTGATAGTAACCCTATCCATTTTCTGGATCTTATGGAAGTTAAGAATTTAAGAAAAGCAACATAAGATAGCACAGCTTTGTTCGCGAACACAACATTTATGTGTGGATAGATAATGCAGATGTCTCTTCTTTTATTCTTATTTGTGTACTTAAACTCTACATCTATATTGTGATTCTTACACATGTTTTCCGTTCTGCGTAGATAAAGTTCCACATGGACACTGGAGCTGCACCAGTTATGAAGGCTTGTACACAAATGATGAAGTCAGCAGTGCGCCAATGGCGATACAGGCTCAAGAAGAAGTATTTTGATCCTTTCCCTCTCAATTTGGTGACGAGAATTTCTCCTGTCAAATCAATGACTGATGACCAGTGGAATGCCCTTGTGGAAAGCTGGAAGAATCCCCATAAAATGGTACACTTCTTCCTGAAAACCTAACTCTTCTCTTCTGCTCCCTCTGTCCCATAATATAAGATGTTATTACAACTGATATGTGAGTATTGGTTATAATAACATCTTATATTATGGGACAGAGGGAGTACATGCTAACCTACAAAGTGCCTTACTTGTATTTGATCTTTTGATGCAGGATATTTGTCAAAAGAATAAAGCGAACCGTGCTCAAGTTAAGTTCCATCAAACAACTGGTTCACGCAGCTATCCTATTGTGATGCCCCCGATTCAATCGTACACTAATCATGCACGCAAACGTGTACGATCAAGATCAGGGACTCACAAGAAGATACCACAACACAACTCTAAAAACATAAATAAGTCATACAAGCATCATATTACAAGCCAGGGGCCTCGACGGCTCGAATACAAGTGCCCGATCATGGACGAGTCAGCGGAAGCAACAATATCTGAGTACAGACATAAGTTAAACAAGTTGCCATAAGATGGCTAGCACAAACTGGGATACAGATCGAAAGAGGCACAGGCCTCCTGCCTGGGATCCTCCTAACTACTCCTGGTCGTCGTCAGCAGCATGCACGTAGTAGTAGGCACCTCCAGTGTAGTAGTCGCCGTCGACGGTGGCGTCTGGCTCCTGGGCTCCAACGTCTGGTTGCGGCATCCGAGAAGAAGAGGAAAACAGGGGAAAAGAGGGAGCAAAGCAACCGTGAGTACTCATCCAAAGTACTCGCAAGCAAGGAGCTACACTACATATGCATGGGTATATGTGTAAAGGGCCATATCGGTGGACTGAACTGCAGAATGCCAGAATAAGAGGGGGATAGCTAATCCTGTCGAAGACAACGCTTCTAGCAGCCTCCATCTTGCAGCATGTAGAACAGAGTAGATTGAAGTCCTCCAAGTAGCATCGCATAGCATAATCCTACCCGGCGATCCTTCCCTCGTCGCCCTGTGGAAAAGCGATCACCGGGTTGTCTGTGGAACTTGTCTGGGTGTATTTTATTAAGTATCCAGTTCTAGTTGTCATAAGGTCAAGGTACAACTCCGGGTCGTCCTTTTACCGAGGGACACGGCTATTCGAATAGATAAACTTCCCTGCAGGGGTGCACCACATAACCCAACACGCTCGATCCCGTTTGGCTGGACACACTTTCCTGGGTCATGCCCAGCCTCGGAAGATCAACACGTCGCAGCCCCACCTAGGCACAACAGAGAGGTCAGCACGCCGGTCTAAATCCTATGCGCGCAGGGGTCTGGGCCCATCGCCCATTGCACACCTGCACGTTGCGAACGCGGCCGGAAGCAGAACTAGCCCCCTTAATACAAGAGCAGGCTTACATTCCAATCCGGCGCGCGCCGCTCAGTTGCTGACGTCACGAAGGCTTCGGCTGATACCACGATGTCGAGTGCCCATAACTGTTCCCGCGTAGTTGGTTAGTGCGTATAGGCCAGTGGCCAGACTCAGATCAAATACCAAGATCTCGTTAAGCGTGTTATTAAGAAGTAACCACGGACGCCGACCAGGGCCAGGCCCACCTCTCGCCTAGGTGGTCTCAACCTGCCATGTCGCTCCGCCACAAAGTAACAGTCGGGGGCCGTCGGGAACCCAGGCCCACCTCTACCGGGATGGAGCCACCTGTACTTCCAGCCCCCACATCGGAATCACTTGCGGGTACTCAACAAGCTGACCCACTTTAGTCATCATCTGCATAGTATATATGTATAGTATATACCCGTGATCACCTCCCGAGTGATCACGGCCCAATAGTATAGCAAGGCAGGTAGACAAAAATTTAGGGTAAGGTATCAATGACTGTAGCAACAATGACAGGCTATGCAACAGAATAGGAGTAACCGAACAGTAACATGCTACACTACTCTAATGCAAGCAGTATAGAGAAGAATAGGCGATATCTGGTGATCAAGGGGGGGGCTTGCCTGGTTGCTCTGGCAAGGAGGAGTCGTCAACACCGTAGTCGAACTGGGGGGTCGTCGGCAGCCTCGAGGTCTACCGGAAAGAAGTAACGGAGGGGGAACACAATAAATAACAGAGCAATCAAAGTATCACAAAGCGTAGCATGGTAATACGCGGTGCTAGAGGTGACCTAACACAGTAGGAGGTGATACGAGTGAAGGGGGGAAACATTCGGAAAAGTATCCCCGGTGTTTCACGTTTTCGGACAGATGAACCGGAGGTGAATGTTGTAGGTTCACTATGCTAGGGACGCATCGCGGATGAATGGGCTGCGTATTCGTATTCGCCTCGTCGTTCTGAGCAACTTTCATGTACAAAGTATTTTCATCCAAGCTACGATCTAATTTCTATGAATTTTCAAAGTTTTAAAGTTTTTCTGAATTATTATTAATTCGAAAATAAATGTTAAATACTAGGTGCACCCAGCTCTGGGTACACGGAAGTGTACCAGAGGGGCTGACATGTGGGTCCAGGGGGTTAGGTTGACCCAGTCAACATTTGACTGGTCAACATAGGAATAGTATAAGCGGGTCCCGTGTGTCATAGACTTGGGCACTTTTTAATTTAATTTGTTACTTTAACTTACAGGGTCCACATGTCATAGGAACTACACCTAACCATTATTTATCCTAACTAGTACTACTAATCATCTAACTAAACTAAACAGGGCCGGCCTCATCCAGAGAGTCAGCCGGCCATGCGCGCACACACACAACACACACACCTAGCTCATGGCCATGGCCATGCCCAGCCGTAGTAGTGGTCGGAGCAGAGCAGCATCAGCGAACAGTAAGTAGCCGAGGCTAAGCAGCAGTAAGTTGCAGCAGCGCATAGAGTTAGAGTAGCAGGGCAGCACAGCAGGAAGCAGCAGCGAGCAGCAACAGCAACGGCACTGCAAGGAGAAGCAGCAGCAGGGCGAGCGCCGGAGCAGTGGGCGGTGCAGGCGCACGTCCAGGGCGCAGCGGGCGCACGCACGCGTGGCCGGACGCGGCCAGGGGATGGCTGACGCGCAGCTGGTCGCGGCCAGGGGCGTGGCGGGGCGCAAGCTCCATACATGGCGGCCGAATTGCGGGGCGTCTAAACGGCGACGGATCGAGGGGGCGAGCAGGGGGAGCGGGCAGAGGAGCTCACAGTGAGCTCGAGGACGTGGTCGGGGTGGCCGGGGACGGACCGGAGTAGCGGCAAACAACAGCAAACGACGACGATGTACGCGGAGGTGACGATGTCGATGGCGAATGTACGGGACGTCCCAGCTCCAGTTGTTGCTCGGGGAAGACGAAGTCGAGGTGGCGGTTCCTCCTGGACGGATCCACAATCGCCGGAGAGCACGTTGTCCGCGGCAACGGCGACGAGGTGTACAGTCACCACGCGAGGTTCCGGGCTCGATTCCAAGCCGAGGAGGAGGCGATTCGATGGGGAAAGTGAGGGGATCGGTCGAGAGCTGGCTAGGGTTTTCAGGGGATGCTCTTATAGGCCGAGGGGAGTCGACGTGGTGGCCATCCGGCCATGGCACCGTGGGATGGCCGCCACGCCATGGCCTCTGCCTTCTCTTCTGTACAGGAGAAGAGGAAAGGCCTGTGGTGGGCTGGGCCGTGCACTATAGCACTGGGCCTCTAGTGCACAGTGTGCACTTAGACTCTGTTCCTTCTTCTAATTTTTTGTTTTGTATTTTCTCCACCGTTTTGTATTTTAATTTAATCCAAATAAGTTTTGTTGAATACAAAACTTGTCACATAAATAGTAGGCAATGTTTTGAGCTAGCACACACGATTTCAAGTGGTTTGTAAATACATAAACATTCATTTATTTTGAAATGGCTAATTTATTTGTTGTTGGACCACTTATTAATTTCCTAGGGATTTATCTGTAAGTCAAGTGAAGTTGGTACCATCATGGCAATAATCAAGGGAATTTATAAAATAGCGTGAACATTTTAGTTTTATTTTTTGAAAACTTTTGTTGGTTGCCATTTTTTTTGAATTCAAATTTGTATCAGTTTCAAACTAACGTGCGATTAGCAACGGTAATCGAGGTGACGTGGCATCATTAGTAGAGGTTCACTGTGGCTTAATTAGCCGGGCGTCACAATTCTCCTCCACTACAAGAAATCTTGTCCCGAGATTTAAGAGGGGAAGTGAAGGGAAAGATGTGATTACGAAATTCTATCGAGTCTTCTCGGTCTTAGTTGCTCTTCTCGAAGAGGTCGATCCACTACGTTGATGTCTTCATTTCCCTGCTTCAATTCAGCATGATCAAGTCGTCATCCTTTCCTCGGGATCTCCAATGTCCTACGAACGCGGCCAAGGGGAAAAACTCCGGAAGAATGCATCTCCACAAAGCTGGGCATCTGACGGTGAACTCAATGGGAAATACACAAGGTACCCCACGAGTTGTATTCAGTGAATTCGTTGAGTGCAACATATGATGGTACCAAAGTTTCAAACGGGTAGGCAACCATTCGATGACTAGACAGGAGCTGAAATGAGGGTTTGAACAACAAGAATAACAAGGTGTTTGATTCCAGGATGAATAATGGTATAGCATTTAGCTCGTGAATCACATACGAAGCCAGGTGCAAAGGAGACATTAGAATCCGGGTTGTAAAGAAGAGTCAGGTTTCGATCCAGTGGACCTGTGGGTTATGGGCCCACCATGTGGGTTGAAAGTAGGAAGGGTGGTGACATCCTGCACAGCCGCGACAGGGAGGCATGTCAGTGAATAGCTTGTCAGCTATGCTGGCAACAATGTCGGTACCAAGGACGAGGGACGAAGAGAACCGTTTTCCTGCTCGTTAAACGAGGCGGACCAATAGGCAAAGTTCTCGCCCATAAGTGGTTACCGGAATATCATCAACAATAACAATAGGGTCTTACTGACCGAGTTGTACACCAAGGTGTTTACATAAGCAGGGAGATATTACTGCTTATGTCATATAGATCACAGAAAGGTTAAACAAAACAATGGAGGAAATTATGTTTATCAGATTAAACAGAACAATGGAAGGGAAAATGTGTTTAAACACATATTTCAGGGGTATATCCTTCCCAAGGACAAGCAGAGCCTGATATTTGTGACAAGATATAATGTACAAAACCATTTAGGTAAGGGGAGAGAAACTTCATGACATTACCCATACATCGGTGTTTGGATAATTGAGTAAGAAACATTTAGCATTCGACTTTAAATCTTATTGTTGAAAATCGGAGTACCACATACGTGCTTTGAGATAGCATTGACATGGTCTTCAAGCAAAGGTCGGACTTTGCATACACAAAGGATTCATCGGGAACAACTTATAAAATAAGTCTTACGATTTCCTCATGGAAGAATCGCTAAGCTTGCTAAAAAGGAAACTATAACAATAGGTCCTCCGGCCAGGTGTGCTAGGCATGACATCATCTTACCAGGTCATATAAAGATGTTATAACTCCTGGAAATATGTTCCAACCATCATATCTGACCGAGATTTAGATCTGATTGGTGATAGGATACCTCAAACTCAGGATGTCCGAGAAGAAAAGGTGTAACACAAATCGATGAAATGACATTGCAAGATTATCGGGAAATGAACTATGGGAGCAGGTTCCTAAAACAATAGTTCATCATTAAACCAAGGAGGGGATGATGAGGTGGCTGATGAGCTTAGCGACAATTCATCGAGAATTCCAAACGGATGGATTTCCACAATAATGTGAACTAGAAGATGACACTTGTCAATTCACATGATATAATGTTGTATGCTCGAGGAAAACATACACCATCAATCATTAGTTGAAAGCTGTGCCCGAAATATGACCTTAGGCAGCAAGATCAATGTTAGAGTGACGATTCAATAACCAATAGTCTAACAATGAACTGTCGATCGTTATCTTCAAAGCAATAGGGTTGCTAGAAGTACAGAACTCAAGCAGGATCGTTAGCATATTGGTATCCTAGTTAAAAACAACACGGGGACCAAGGAAGAATGGTGATGGTGAGAGGTATCATCATACCGAGAATTTCTAAGAGGTGGAGAAATCCCCACAACATTCTCGACAGAAAAGACAGTAATACTTCAAAGCAGAACACAACACTAGCTGGAGAGCAAGTTATATTCATAATGTGGACAAGTTCGCGATGAAAGGAAGTCAAGGGGTGTTGTTGATGATAATAAAAATCATCGAGGGCAAGGAGGGTATTTCTCATCATGAACACAGTTGACATCTCGGAAGAAGTCAAAGTGTTGAAGGTGATCCGACACATTTGTTGAGAGATTTCATGAAGATGTAATCGATCGGCGATGGCATCAAGTCAAAGGACTGATGCAACAAAAGATTATTGGAGCCACAGATACGACACAAACTCGAAATCAAGCTCACTGTTTTTAAGGCGAAGTTATATGAGGAGGAAGATCGACGTAAGGTTAGCTCAACGTCGAAAATTGTGCTCCGGAAAGGACCAGGTAGCACAGTTAAAATTTAGCACAATAATGATATAGCCGATCAGGCTAGGAATGACTTGAAGGATTTTTAAACTCATAAGCAACGAAGATTACTTAGAGTTATCAAACCAGAATGCGAAATCGGTTCACTTATCGGTGTTCTTGAGTGACTAACAACTCAGAACTCATGAAAAAAAATTGGAATCAGTGAGAAATAATAGCTGATGAAGACTTATAAGATGCAACACAGTTCTTAGATATTCTCGAGATACCAGAGGGTAATACTCGACGGTAGATCAAGGTAGAGGTTGGATAAGCGTATTGCTCTGCAGAAGGTAAGTACTTCAACTTGTCCGAGAAAAGGATCAAAGATGATCAATCATGGTCGAAACCACGGTTGCAAAGGACCAACATAGATAAAAGATGAACTTGTAACCAGGGGACCATTATTAATACAAGAAGCTTCCATGATAAGTTCCACATCGGGTCCATGGGCATGAACACAAAGTTCAAGGTCGACTCCCACTTCTCCAAAGCACAACCTTATAGTCAATTCTCGTTTCAAATAATGGCATTAGTGTTGAAAGTTTTACCTGGTGAAATACCAGATGAGTATGGTGCGTGAAATCTTTCGAGCTCACATAGATTAGGTAAGGCATTGTTTCAACCTGTCGGGACATCTTAGGAACATATACCACAAACTTTTTGGAGTAATTAACACAAGCTCAAAGGTAGAGCATGGTTGACAAAAGGAGAGGATACAATTTACCAAAGGCATTATGTATCAGGCGAGAATTCACAAGGTGATTAAATATGAGGGCACTATCGGATAATAATCCAACAAAGGATCTGGTGGTCCACAAGGGATCTGACGTGGGTATCAATGTTTAACCAGAAGAAGTAATGCAAGGGCTTCAGATTATAGAAATATATGGATAACTTCGATGCTTAAATACAAAGGAATTATTATTTCCAAATCGAGGAATCAGAAGCATAGGCTCTGATCAAAAGATAAATAAGTTGATTAGTCATAGATCGACAATCAATCAAGGTTTGATTTGCTGAACCAACTCATGTCCGGAGTGGCGTCTGAGGCTGGAAGAACAAATTCTAGGGTCTGACTGAGGATTGCGAGCATTCACAACATATTGAATCAACAGACTCAAATGATAATGACAAAGGATGCCAATAAGATTACCAGACTTATGGGATTAATCATAATGAAAGCAAGCAAGAAATTCCAGAGTAATAGGTTGCTGAGGATTTCCGGTAGATCGAATGGTATTTTGAAGACTTTGTGAAGCATACGGACAACTGGCGATGAGCGGATATTCGGTAAGTGCGAGGAATTATCCGTAGGGGTATTCATGTGGCAAAGAACTGCAAGGCAGTGACACAAACGGTTCTCGGAACAATATAGAGAATTTCAAGGTATCTTATAGTAACAAGATCAACGGGGAATGATTATACGAATGGCAAGTGTATGTAGTTATCCATAGGGATTTATCAGTGGCAGGGAATTGCAAAAGCAACGAGCACAAAGTCTCGAGAGAATATCGGAGAGTATCTTCCAAATCTTCTGGTGCAGTCGGCGATCATCTTGACTGAAGGGGCTCTCCGGGAGAAAGTGTTTTCGAGAACCTAAAGTTAGATTTTAGTAAAATTCATTTAACCCGAATAGAAGAGAGATCATAGACCCATAGTATAGACGAGGAATAAAAAGATCCTAATATAGGCGACGTAGGCCCATGGGCCGTACAACCATGTTAGTAAAAGTTTTTCAATGACTAGACTCGACTTCGGCCAAGGAGTTGGAAAGGGGATTCCTACAGGCAGTCGGCTCTGATACCAACTTGTGACGCCCCCGATTCAATCGTACACTAATCATGCACGCAAACGTGTACGATCAAGATCAGGGACTCACGGGAAGATATCACAACACAACTCTAAAAACATAAATAAGTCATACAAGCATCATATTACAAGCCAAGGGCCTCGAGGGCTCGAATACAAGTGCTCGATCATGGACGAGTCAGCGGAAGCAACAATATCTGAGTATAGACATAAGTTAAACAAGTTGCCATAAGATGGCTAGCACAAACTGGGATACAGATCGAAAGAGGCGCAGGCCTCCTGCCTGGGATCCTCCTAACTACTCCTCGTCGTCGTCAGCATCCTGCACGTAGTAGTAGGCACCTCCAGTGTAGTAGTCGCCGTCGACGGTGGCGTCTGGCTCCTGGGCTCCAACGTCTGGTTGCGGCATCCGAGAAGAAGAGGAAAACGGGGGAAAAGAGGGAGCAAAGCAACCGTGAGTACTCATCCAAAGTACTCGCAAGCAAGGAGCTACACTACATATGCATGGGTATATGTGTAAAGGGCCATATCGGTGGACTGAACTGCAGAATGCCAGAATAAGAGGGGGATAGCTAATCCTGTCGAAGACTACGCTTCTGGCAGCCTCCGTCTTGCAGCATGTAGAACAGAGTAGATTGAAGTCCTCCAAGTAGCATCGCATAGCATAATCCTACCCGGCGATCCTCCTCTCGTCGCCCTGTGGAAAAGCGATCACCTGGTTATCTGTGGAACTTGTCTGGGTGTATTTCATTAAGTATCCAGTTCTAGTTGTCATAAGGTCAAGGTACAACTCCGGGTCGTCCTTTTACCGAGGGACACGGCTATTCGAATAGATAAGCTTCCCTGCAGGGGTGCACCACATAACCCAACATGCTCGATCTCCTTTGGACGGACACACTTTCCTGGGTCATGCCCGGCCTCGGAAGATCAACACGTCGCAGCCCCACCTAGGCACAATAGAGAGGTCAGCACGCCGGTCTAAATCCTATGCGCGCAGGGGTCTGGGCCCATCGCCCATTGCACACCTACACGTTGTGAACGCGGCCGGAAACAGAACTAGCCCCCGTAATACAAGAGCAGGCTTACGTTCCAATCCGGCGCGCGCCGCTCAGTCGTTGTCGTCACGAAGGCTTCGGCTGATACCACGACGTCGAGTGCCATAACTGTTCCCGCGTAGTTGGTTAGTGCGTATAGGCCAGTGGCCAGACTCAGATCAAATATCAAGATCTCGTTAAGCATGTTATTAAGAAGTAACCGCGGACGCCGACCAGGGCCAGGCCCACCTCTCGCCTAGGTGGTCTCAACCTGCCATGTTGCTCCGCCACAAAGTAACAGTCGGGGGCCGTCGGGAACCCAGGCCCACCTCTACCGGGATGGAGCCACCTGTCCTTCCAGCCCCCACATCGGAATCACTTGCGGGAACTCAACGAGCTGACCCGACTTTAGTCATCATCTGCATAGTATATATGTATAGTATATACCCGTGATCACCTCCCGAGTGATCACGACCCAATAGTATAGCAAGGCAGACAGACAAAAATGTAGGGCCAATGATGATAAACTAGCATCCTATACTAAGCATTTAGGATTGCGGGTAAGGTATCAATGACTGTAGCAACAATGACAGGCTATGCAACAGAATAGGAGTAACCGAACAGTAACATGCTACACTACTCTAATGCAAGCAGTATAGAGAAGAATAGGCGATATCTGGTGATCAAGGGGGGGGCTTGCCTAGTTGCTCTGGCAAGGAGGGGTCGTCAACACCGTAGTCGAACTGGGGTCGTCGGCAGCCTCGGGTCTACCGGAAAGAAGTAACGGAGGGGGAACACAATAAATAACAGAGCAATCAAAGTATCACAAAGCGTAGCATGGTAATACGCGGTGCTAGACGTGACCTAACGCAGTAGGAGGTGATACAAGTGAAGGGGGGAAACATTCGGAAAAGTATCCCCGGTGTTTCACGTTTTCGGACAGATGAACCGGAGGTGAATGTTGCAGGTTCACTATGCTAGGGACGTATTGCGGACAAACGGGCTGCGTATTCGGATTCGCCTCGTCGTTCTGAGCAACTTTCATGTACAAAGTTTTTTCATCCGAGCTACGATCTAATTTCTATGAATTTTCAAAGTTTTAAAGTTTTTCCGAATTATTATTAATTCGAAAATAAATGTGAAATACTAGGTGCACCCAGCTCTGGGTACACAGAAGTGTACCAGAGGGGCTGACATGTGGGTCCAGGGGGTTGGGTTGACCCAGTCGACATTTGACTGGTCAACATAGGAATAGTATAAGTGGGTCCCGTGTGTCATAGAGTTGGGCACTTTTTAATTTAATTTGTTACTTTAATTTACAGGGTCCACATGTCATAGGAACTACACCTAACCATTATTTATCCTAACTAGTACTACTAATCAGCTAACTAAATTAAACAGGGCCGGCCTCATCGAGAGAGTCAGCCGGCCATGCGCGCACACACACAACACACACACCTAGCTCATGGCCATGGCCATGCCCAGCCGTAGTAGTGGTCGGAGCAGAGCAGCATCAGCGAACAGTAAGTAGCCGAGGCTAAGCAGCAGTAAGTAGCAGCAGCGCATAGAGTTAGAGTAGCAGGGCAGCACAGCAGGAAGCAGCAGCGGCAGTAGCCGAGCAGCAACAGCAACGGCACTGCAAGGAGAAGCAGCAGCAGGGCGAGCGCCGGAGCAGTGGGCGGTGCAGGCGCACGTCCAGGGCGTAGCGGGCGCACGCATGCGTGGCCGGACGCGGCCAGGGGACGGCTGACGCCCAGCTGGTGGCGGCCAGGGGCGTGGCAGGGCGCAAGCTCCATACATGGCGGCCGAATTGAGGGGCGGCTAAACGGCGACGGATCGAGGGGGCGAGCAGGGGGAGCGGGCAGAGGAGCTCACAGTGAGCTCGAGGACGTGGTCGGGGTGGCCGGGGACGGACCAGAGTAGCGGCAAACAACGGCGGACGACGACGATGTACGCGGAGGTGACGATGTCGATGGCGAATGTATGGGACGTCCCAGCTCCAGTTGTTGCTCGGGGAAGACGAAGTCGAGGTGGCGGTTCCTCCTGGACGGATCCACAATCTCCGGAGAGCACGTTGTCCGCGGCAACGGCGACGAGGTGTACAGTCACCACGCGAGGTTCCGGGCTCGATTCCGAGCCGAGGAGGAGGCGATTCGATGGGGAAAGTGAGGGGATCGGTCGAGAGCTGGCTAGGGTTTTCAGGGGATGCTCTTATAGGCCAAGGGGAGTCGACGTGGTGGCCATCCGGCCATGGCACCGTGGGATGGCCGCCACGCCATGGCCTCTGCCTTCTCTTCTGTACAGGAGAAGAGGAAAGGCCTGTGGTGGGCTGGGCCGTGCACTATAGCACTGGGCCTCTAGTGCACAGTGTGCACTTAGACTCTGTTCCTTCTTCTAATTTTTTGTTTTGTATTTTCTCCACCGTTTTGTATTTTAATTTAATCCAAATAAGTTTTGTTGAATACAAAACTTGTCACATAAATAGTAGGCAATGTTTTGAGCTAGCACACACGATTTAAAGTGGTTTGTAAATACATAAACATTCACTTATTTTGAAATGGCTAATTTATTTGTTGTTGGACCACTTATTAATTTCCTAGGGATTTATCTGTAAGTCAAGTGAAGTTGGTACCATCATGGCAATAATCAAGGGAATTTATAAAATAGCGTGAACATTTTAGTTTTATTTTTTGAAAACTTTTGTTGGTTGCCATTTTTTTTGAATTCAAATTTGTATCAGTTTCAAACTAACGTGCGATTAGCAACAGTAATCGAGGTGACGTGGCATCATTAGTAGAGGTTCACTGTGGTGTAATTAGCCGGGCGTCACACCTATGCATTGTGATAATTTGGTAAGTCAGACCTATGGTTGTAGATTCTCCACCTGTCAAATTTTGCTTCTACATAGTTATTGTATATATTGTTTCCTTGGCTTCAGCCAATAAATGCTTTATCTAATCAATGGTATCTTATCCTGAACAAATGGATAAAGTAAAGTTCACTTTTGTATTGTATATGTTCTTTATTCATGGTCACTGAATCTGAAGTGGCGGTAAATATAAAATTAAGCTTGTTGCATGTATTTTGTTTTCAGGGAGAAAAATACAAAGATGAAGAACCCAATGTATTGGATTTGTTCAAGGAGTGCCACTACAGCAACAAGAAGAAAGGGTACACAGACACCGTACAATCTGCAATTGTAAGTCAGGGTTTGAAGTGTGCTAACCATACCAGAATGCTTACTTTTTTTTCAAGAGATCCAGTAGAACAATAGTCAGGGTTTGAAGTGTGCTAACCATACCAGATTTAAACATAATCTGTACTCCTATATAGTATATCAGTATCAAGTTATATAGACCACTGGATCTTTGTAATCGAATGGCTCAAATTCAGTTGCTGTAAATAGAGGACTACTGGGCCATGTATAGACCATTGGATAAGTGTATTCTAACAACCCAACACGTAGGGATTGCTTTAAATTTGCAGGGATAGTATACCAGTATCAAAGAATTCTAATGAATCTGGCCTATGCAAAAATAAGAACTCTGCTGCCGTGTTTCTATCGATTTGAATTACCTTTCTTTTACCCCCGTTGCTTGTTATTTTTACGACATGCAAATCTTGGTATCCTTTTTTGAAACCTTTTACTATGCTAAAGAACACCCCAATATGCATGCATGATTCTCTTTATTATTACTGGTGCTTGAGAGCCCGAAGGCTGCTTTGCTACTTTTTTTGTAAAAAAAGACCCTCGGCCTCTCCATTTTTCCACTTCCACTTATGAATTCGTTTTACAAATATAATGGCCCAACTTTTCAATTGTTCTCACCAATAATATTTTATGCAAATATCTAAATGATCAGATAGACTAATCATTTTATGCATGTATGTGTATGGACTTTACTTAAAAAGAAGTTAATAAATACTAACAACCTGATTATGTAGTGATTAAAAATGCCTTCAATCCCTCTCAACATACAACATTTGGAAACAATCCTTAATCTACACATGCATGGCACGTACCTTTTACTAGTTAGTTTTAGTTGTCAGATTATAAGTACTCACTTACCAGGTTTGAACATAACTAGTTGCCAGCAATACAAAGTACCTATTTACTAAAAGGTTTACCATCGTTAGTTGCCAGATTAGGTATACTTAGTTGCCAAGTTGAATAATGCTTAGTTTGTCTCTTCCAAGTGCTTGTTCCCACATTAAGTAATCCCCAGATTACAAGTTGTTAATAGGAAGTGTGCCTGTTGAAAAAAGCACTCTACACAACACATGTTGCAACAGAGCATGGTAGGACAACAATGCATGTATTCACTGTAGCAGCATTGTAGAATACCCTTTGGGGTCAGCAACTCGGAAGTGTAGGCGCAACAATGCAAACAATAAATTCATGTGCAGTTATACTTCAGCGACAAGAAAAATATGTTTGGCTATTCTCCTCTTCGTGTGATGTAGCACGCGGGCCTGTGCGAGCCACCGCACGGTAAAACAGCGGTGCATAGTGCTTATATTAGATTTTTTCCCCATTTGTTTTTATGTCTTGTGGCAAAGCTGTCTCATAACCTCATAACCATGTTTGCTTCTTGCTTGCATTGCTAGACTCAAATGGAAGAGAAGGTCTCTCAACCTACCAAAGATGGACAACAACCTATCTCCGCGACTAAGGTTGTATCTGACGTGCGCACTCAGCACACCAAGAAGCCTAAGTTTCTTCAGCATGTGGGGATCCAGCATGTGCATGAGAGAACTAGTGGCACCAACCTTGAAGCACAACTGGCAGCGGAGAAGAAAGGTAGTGCAGAGCTTCGGGAGATTGTCAACACCTTGACTAAGAAGGTAGAGGAATCAAAAGAAGCAAGGGCCAGACAAGAAGAGGAGTACAAGAAAAAACAGGCTGAGATGGACGCTAAACTTGACCTTTTGCTAAGCCAGAGATGATCGAGGTCATCTATAGGGTAAGGCGTCATCGTTGAAACACAATATTGTTGTAAGGGGATGGCAATATGTGATATTTTGCTAGTGCCATTCTTTTGTTGGAATCTATCTGGCAATGCTTTTGCTGCTGCAAACTGCATGCATTTTGTTCATGGACATGAATGCGTGCATTTTGCCATAGGTAGTTTGTGGCACTGGAGTGATTGTAATTTCATATTTATGTTGGATCAGAACATGTGTCTCTAGTGTTGAAACTTTAATTTATATGTATTGTGATCTATTGTTGGATCAGAACCTATATTGCTGTTGATACTAGATAATAGTGGGATGGTTTAGAAGCAATATTTAACTGTTTTGAGCTTTGTTGATGATGGACTAGTACTGGGCTGAAATTAGTGGCCAAACTGGGCTGAAGTCGTACTGAAATAAGCAGACCTAAATTTGTGTACTATGTCTAAAATAATGGGCTCAATTAGTTTTTTAGAAAGATGGGCTCAATTAGCTGAAGCTTTGGGTTGGGTGATGCACTACAGGTGGGCTGAAATTAACTAGCAAATAAAGATTGAAGTAATCAGGCCCAACAATTGCGTACTAGTTGAAAAAACATAATGGGCCGACTAAGATGAAGCTGCTAATGGGCTGGATGGAAGGAAACATGTAATGGGCTAAACCTTTAGAAATGGGCTAACAAACTGGACTGAAAGAAATAAGTTAACAAACTGGATTGGGCTGAAAGTAGGAAGCCAAAGGTATAATTGGGCCGGTCACTACATGGGCCTTGTAGGCTGTCATGTCCATGCACATGCCTAGTCATGAAATTCTATGACGGGTTGAGTCTGTCACAGAAGCTCGGGCAGGGCCCAGGCCCGACACGAACTGGATGGGCTCAGCGCTGATCCATGATGGCCATGGGTTAGCATCATTTGTGAAGATTTCAGTCTTCCGTCATGAAGACTAATCTATGACAGGGAATACATGATGGTTTTCAAAAACGTCATCGATCGGCCTTTGTGATAGTTTTGCAGCGATCTGTGAAGGTTTGGGGTCATCATGGATCAACAACATTCTTGTAGTGTCATGATGCTCCAGATCATCAGAACTCCTCATGCTCATTTGAGTCCTCATGCTCCTCTGACTCCTCTAGTGCAGCTGCCTGATGCTCCGCCTCTGAGTGTAACCACCTGCAATGCTGCGAGATCCAATTCTCTTCATCCTTGACCCGCTCCTCAGAGCCACTAGTGATATACTGACCAAGGGCCCTCATCATGTTCTTATGGCGAGTGTGAGCAGCCTTCCACTACTGTAGGATGCTGCTAATGCGACACCAATCAAAGACCCTTTGACAAAGCTGTGTGTGATGCATTACTCGCAAACGGTGGTGTAAGAAAACCGTCAAAAATGAGATGAATTGTTTGTGATGGCGCATACATCAAACACGATTCAAATCAGAGCTGCGTGTGCGATGCGTGGCATACAGTTAATCCATACAAATTGTTTGCGATGATCAAGAACAACAGAAAACGGTCAGCCAGATGAGGGTATATGGGATACACGGCATATAGTTCACCAGGATGAACCGTGTGTGACTAGGAAACACAATAGAAACGGTCAGCTAGATCAAGGTGTGTGCGATGGACGGCATACAATTCACTTGGATGAACTGTTTGCGATGATCCAAGACAACGGAAATAGTTCAACTGAACAAGATGTGTGTGATAGGCGACAAACACCTCCGTAATCCGAACTATGTGTGAAGACAAATAATAACATAGACGATTGTTGCTAATAAGCCGTGTGATTTGCTCTGTCTACAGAAGAACAACATATATATAACTGAAATAAACATCCAATTACATAAGTGACTATACAGATCATTCGCACACACCTCAATAAACAATTGCGCACATTCTAAACTAGGAGAAACGATCGTCTAGTCATCTACTTCTTGTGACGCTCCCGCCACTGCTCCGTGGCTCGATCCCTCATCTAGGGTAGGACGAAGACACTTCCTCATGTCAACGATCCATCTGTACATCTTGTAGCCTGTGTACGCGTCCTTCGCCACGTACTTGACGTGTTCTTCATCTAGTCTCTGATGCCAGGCACTGTGCCAGGCGTTCTCTTCCTTCTTGCTCTCATCATTCATCTTCATATAGTGGCGGTCGATAATGGCCGAGGCGAGGTCAACCAGGGAGTTCTATTAAAATAAATAATGCCAAAGATACAAACCCAAAGGTGCTCAATGGGCAAAGAATTAAACACTATATCTCATGTACGCCTATTAATGTTGAAAGCAATATTACTCAAACCATGACACGGGAGGTGAAGAAAATATTCCCTAGAGGCAATAATAAAGTTATTATTTATTTCCTTATATCATGATATATGTTTATTATTCATGCTAGAATTGTATTAACCGGAAACTTAGTACATGTGTGAATACATAGACTAAACATAGTGTCTCTAGTATGCCTCTACTAGACTAGCTCGTTAATCAAAGATGGTTATGTTTCCTACCCATAGACATGTGTTGTCATTTGATGAATGGGATCACATCATTAGGAGAATGATGTGATGGACAAGACCCATCCGTTATCTTAGCATTATGATCGTTACAGTTTCATTGCTACTGCTTTCTTCATGACTTATACATGTTCCTCAGACTATGAGATTATGCAACTCCTGAATACCAGAGGAACACCTTGTGTTCTATCAAACGTCAAAACGTAATGGGTGATTATAAAGATGCTCTATAGGTGCCTCCGAAGGTGTTTGTTGGGTTGGCATAGATCGAGATTAGGATTTGTCACTCCATGTATCGGAGAGGTATCTCTGGGCCCTCTTGTTAATGATCATCACTATAAGCCTTGCAAGCAATGTGACTAATGAGTTAGTTGTAGGATGAAGCATTACAGAACTAGTAAAGAGACTTGCTGGTAACGACATTGAACTAGGTATGATGATACCGACGATCGAATCTCGGGCAAGTAACATACCAATGACAAAGGGAACAACATATGTTGTTATGCGGTTTGACCGATAAAGATCTTCGCAGAATATGTAGGAGCCAATATGAGCATCCAGGTTCCGCTATTGGTTATTGAACGGAGATGTGTCTCGGTCATGTCTACATAGTTCTCGAACCCGTAGGGTCCACATGCTTAACGTTCGATGACAATTTGTATTATGAGTTATGTGTTTTGATGACCAAAGTTTGTTCAGAGTCCCGGATGAGATCACGGACGTGACGAGGAGTCTCGAAATGGTCAAGACATAAAGATTTATATATTGGAAAGCTAAATTCGGACACCAGAAGTGTTTCGGAAAAGTTTCGAATAAAACCAAAGTGCCGGAGGGGTTACCGGAACCCCGTGGGGGAACTAATGGGCCACATGGGCCTTGGTGGAGAGAGAGAGGGGCGGCCAGGGCAGGCCGCGTGCCCCCTCCCACTTGGGACCAAATTGGACTAGGGAAGGGGGGGCGCCCCCCTTTCCTTCTCCCTCTTCCTCTCCTTCATTCCCCCCTCTCCCTCTTGATGGAATCCTACTAGGACTAGTAGTCCTAGTAGGACTCCCCTCTTGGGGTGCGCCTACAGGGGCCGGCCGGCCTCCCTCTTGCTCCTTTATATACGGGGGCAGGGGGCACCCTAGAACACACAAGTTTCTCTCCCAACCGTGTGTGATGCCCCCCTCAACAATTACACACCTAGATCATACCATCATAGTGCTTAGGCGAAGCCCTACGTCGGTAGCATCATCACCACCATCACCATGCCGTCGTGCTGACGAAACTCACCCTTGTCCTCAACTAGATCAAGAGCACGAGGGACGTCATCGAGCTGAACGTGTGCTGAACGCGAAGGTGCCGTACGTTCGGTACTTGGATCAGTTGGATCGCGAAGACGTTCGACTACATCAACCGTGTTATTGAAACGCTTCCATTTTTGGTCTATGAGGGTACGTGGACACTCTCTCCCCTCTCGTTGCTATGCATCACCTAGATAGATCTTGCGTGATCGTAGGAAATTTTTCGAAATTAGTGCGCTCCCCAACAGTGGTATCAGAGCCAAGTTTATGCGTAGATGTTTTACGCACGAGTAGAACACAAAGAGTTGTGGGCGATAATAGTCATACTGTTTACCACCAACGTCTTACCTTGATTCGGCGGTATTGTTGGATGAAGCGGCCCGGACCGACATTACATGACCACATTCATGAGACTGGTTCTACCGACGTGCTTTTGCACATAGGTGGCTGGCGGGTGTCTATTTCTCCAACTTTAGTTGAATCGAGTTTGACTACGGCTGGTCCTTGTTGAAGGTTAAAATAGCACACTTGACGAAAAATCCTTGTGGTTTTGATGCGTAGGTAAGAACGGTTCTTGCTAGAAGCCCGTAGCAGCCACGTAAAATTTGCAACAACAAAGTAGATGTGACACTCCGATAGTTAAACTACACTAAACCCCTGTTAATGGTGCCAGGTCATCATGATTAAAATTTTCTAAACCTCACTCGTTTCAAACTTGGTTCAAATACAAATTCAAATAACAAGTCAAATTATAGTTTCATAAAACAGTGAATTAAAAATGTTCAAAAGGTTACAAATATTCACTAACTATTTAACAAACAGTATTCAACATTTAATAAAATATTTAGTTGCCCTAAAACAATTAAAACAGTGACCAAAACAGCCGCATTAATCCATTTTTCATTTATGCAAAATCCAAATGAATTCAAATGGTCACCAAACCATTTTGTGGCAATTCTAAATAATGCCTAGTATTTGATCTGTCAAGTTCTTCTTTTACAAAATGCTGTTGGGGAACGCAGTAATTTCAAGTATTTCCTACGATCACGCAAGATCTATCTCTAGGTGATGCATAGCAACGAGACGGGAGAGTGTTGTCTACGTGCCCTCATAGACGGAAAGCGGGAGCATTATGACAACGCGGTTGATGTAGTCGTACGTCTTCACAATCCGACCGATCAAGTACCAAATGCACAGCACCTCCGCGATCTACACACGTTCAGCTCGGTGACGTCCCTCGAACTCTAGATCCACCTGAGGCTGAGGGAGAGTTCCATCAACACGACGGCGTAGTGACGGTGATGATGAAGTTACCGGCGCAGGGCTTCGCCTAAGCACTACGATGATATGACCGAGGTGTAAAACTGTGGAGTGGGGCACCACACACGGCTAAGAGATTGTCTGTTGTGCCTTTGGGGTGCCCCTGCCCCCGTATATAAAGGAGGGGAGGAGGAGGCTGGCCAACAAGGGGCGCGCCAAGGAGAGGGGAGTCCTACTAGGAATCCAGTCCTAGTAGGATTCGGCCCCACCATTATTTCCTTTCTACCGGAGGGGGAAAAGGGGAAGGAGAGGGAGTAGGAGAAGGAAAGGGGGGCTGGCGCCCCCTCCCCAAGTCCAATTTGGCCTCATGCCCAAAGGGTGACGCACCAGCCCCTTGTGGGCTGGTGTGCCTCCCTCTTATGGCCCATAAGGCCCATAACTTCTCCGGGGGGTTCCGGTAACCTCCCGGTACTCCAGAAAAAAATGCCCGAACCACTCGGAACCATTCTGATGCCCAAATGCAACCTTCCAATATATGAATCCTTATGTCTCGACCATTTTGAGACTCCTCGTCACGTCCATGATCTCATCCGGGACTCCGAACAAACTTCGGTACATCATATGACATAAACTCACAATACCAATCATCACCGAACGTTAAGCGTGCGGACCCTACGAGTTCGAGAACTATGTAGAAATGACTGAGACACGTCTCCGGTCAATAACCAATAGCGGAACCTAGATGCTCATATTGGTTCCTACATATTCTATGAAGATTTTTATCGGTCAAATGATACGTCTCCGTCGTATCTACTTTTCCAAACACTTTTGCCCTTGTTTTGGACTCTAACTTGTATGATTCGAATGGGACTAACCCGGACTGACGCTGTTTTCAGCAGAACTGCCATGGTGTTGTTTTTTGTGCAGAAAATAAAAATTCTCGAAATGTCCTGAAACTCCACGGAAGACCTTAGAAAAAATAAAGACAAATCCTCGCAAAAGATGAAGACCAGGGGGCCCACACCCTGCTCACGAGGGTGGGGGGCGCCCCCCCCCCCCCCGGGCGTGCCCCCTACCTCGTGGGCCCCCTGGTGGCCCTCCGACGCCAACTCCAACTCCATATATTGGCTTTCGGGGAGAAAAAAATCAGAGAGAAGAAACCATCGCGTTTTACGATACGGAGCCGCCGCCAAGCCGTAATCTCTCTCGGGAGGGCTGATCTGGAGTCCGTTCGGGGCTCCGGAGAGGGGGATTCGTCGCCGTCGTCATCATCAACCATCCTCCACCACCAATTTCATGATGTTCCTCGCCATGCGTGAGTAATTGCATTGTAGGCTTGCTGGACGGTGATGGGTTGGATGAGATTTATCATGTAATCGAGTTAGTTTTGTTAGGGTTTGATCCCTAGTATCCATTATGTTCTGAGATTAATGTTGCTATGACTTTGCTATGCTTAATGCTTGTCATTAGGGCCCGAGTGCCATGATTTCAGATCTGAACCTATTATGTTTTCGTGAATATATGTGTGTTCTTGATCCTATCTTGCAAGTCTATAGTCACCTACTATGTGTTATGATCCGGCAACCCCGAAGTGACAATAATTGGGACCACTCCCGGTGATGACCATAATTTTAGGAGTTCATGTATTCACTATGTGCTAATGCTTTGTTCCGGTTCTCTATTAAAAGGAGGCCTTAATATCCCTTAGTTTCCAATAGGACCCTGCTGCCACGGGAGGGTAGGACAAAAGATGTCATGCAAGTTCTTTTCCATAAGCACGTATGACTATATACGGAATACATGCCTACATTACATTGATGAACTGGAGCTAGTTCTGTGTCACCCTATGTTATGATTGTTACATGACGAACCGCATCCGGCATAATTATCCATGGCTAATCCGGTGCCTACGAGTTTTCCATATACTGGTTCTCGCTGATTTACTTTTCCGTTGCTACTGCTACAATCTCTACAAAATACCAAAAACATTACTTTTGCTGTATTTACTTTTGTTACCGTTACCACCACTATCATATTACTTTGCTACTAAACACTTTGCTGCAGATACTAAGTTTCCAGGTGTGGTTGAATTGACAACTCAGCTGCTAATACTTGAGAATATTCTTTGGATCCCCTTGTGTCGAATCAATAAATTTGGGTTGAATACTCTACCCTCGGAAACTGTTGCGATCCCCTATACTTGTGGGTTATCATCAAACCGCATAACAACATACGTTGTTCCCTTTGTCATCGGTATGTTACTTGCCCGAGATTTGATCGTCGGTATCATTATACCTAGTTAAATCTAGTTACTGGCAAGTCTCTTTACTCGTTCCGTAATAATTCATCCCCCAACTAACTCATTAGTTACAATGCTTGCAAGGCTTATAATGATGAGTATTACCGAGAGGGCCCACAGATACCTCTCCGAAACATGGAGTGACAAATCCTAATCTCGATATATGCCAACCCAACAAACACCTTCAGAGACACCTGTAGAGCACCTTTATAATCACCCTTTTATGTTGTGATGTTTGGTTGCACACAAAGTGTTCCTCCGGTATTCGGGAGTTGCATAATCTCATAGTATGAGGAACTTGTATAAGTCATGAAGAAAGTAGTAGCAATGAAACTGACACGATCATAATGCTAAGCTAATGGATGGGTCATGTCCATCACATCATTCTCCTAATGATGTGATCCCGTTCATCAAATGACAACACATGTCTATGGTTAGGAAACATAACCATCTTTGATTAACAAGCTAGTCAAGTAGAGGCATACTAGGGACTACAAGTTTTTGTCTATGTATTCACACATGTACTAAGTTTCCAGTTAATACAATTCTAGCATGCATAATAAACATTTATGATTAATTTAAGGAAATAAATAATAACTGTATTATTGCCTCTAGGGCATATTTCCTTCAGTCTCCCACTTGCACTAGAGTCAATAATCTAGTTCACATCACGATGTGATTTAACACCAATATTCACATCTGTATGTGATTAACACCCATAGTTCACATCGTCATGTGACCAACACCCAAAGGGTTTACTAGAGTCTATAATCTAGTTCACATCGCTATGTGATTAACACCCAAAGAGTACTAAGGTGTGATCATGTTTTGCTCGTGAGAGAAGTTTAGTCAACGGGTCTGTCACATTCAGAGCCGTATGTATTTTACAAATATTCTATGTCTACAATGCTTTGCACGGAGCTACTCTAGCTAATTGCTCCCACTTTCAATATGTATCTAGATTGAGACTTAGAGTCATCTGGATCGGTGTAAAAGCTTGCATCGATGTAACTCTTTATGACAAGCTCTTTTATCACCTCCATAATTGAGAAATATTTCCTTAGTCCTCACTAAGGATAATCTTGACTGCTGTCCACCGATCTACTCCTAGATCAAAATTGTACTCCGTTGCCAAACTCAGGGTAGGGTACACAATAGGTCTGGTACACAACACAACATACTTTATAGAACCTATGACTGTGGCATAGGGAATGACTTTCATTCTCTTTCTATTTTTTGCCGTGGTCGGGCTTTGAGTCTTACTCAACTTTACACCTTGTAATACAGGCAAGAACCCTTTCTTTGACTGATCCATTTTGAACTTCTTCAACACTTTACCAAGGTATGTGCTTTGTGAAAGTCCAATTAAGCGTCTTGATCTATCTCTATAGATCTTGATGCCCAATATGTAAGCAGCTTCACCGAGGTCTTTCATTTAAAAACTCTTATTCAAGTATCCCTTTATGCTATACAGAAATTCTATATTATTTCCAATCAACAATATGTCATCCACACATAATATTAGAAATGCTACAGAGCTCCCACTCACTTTCTTGTAAATACAGGCTTCACTGCAAGTTTGTATAAAACAATACGCTTTGATCAACTCATCAAGGCGTATATTCCAACTCCGAGATGCTTGCACCAGTCCATAGATGGATCGCTGGAGCTTGCACACCTTGTTAGTACCTTTAGGATTGACAAAACCTTCTGGTTTCATCATATACAACTCTTCTTTAAGAAATATTTATTTAAGGAATGTAGTTTTGACATCCATTTGCCAGATTTCATAAAATATGGCAACTGCTAACATGATTCGATGGATTTAAACATCGCTACAGTTGAGAAAATCTCATTGTAGTCAACACCTTGAACTTGTCGAAAACCTTTTGCGACAAGTCGAGCTTTGTAGATAGTAACACTACTATCAGTGTCCATCTTCCTCCTGAAGATCCATTTATTTAATATGGCTTGCCGACCATCGGGCAAGTCCACCAAAGTCCACACATTCTTCTCACACATGGATCCCATCTCAGATTTCATGGCCTCAAGCCATTTTGTGGAATCTGGGCTCATCATCGCTTCCTCATAGTTCGTAGGTTCATCATGGTCTAGTAACACGACTTTCAGAATAGGATTACCGTACCACTCTGGTGCGGACCGTACTCTGGAAAACCTACGAGATTCTGTAGTAACTTGATCTGAAGTTGCATGATCATCATCATTAGCTTCCTCACTAATTGGTGTAGGAATCACTAGAACTGATTTCTATGATGAACTACTTTCCAATTCGGGAGAAGGTACAATTACCTCATCAAGCTCTACTTTCCTCCCACTCATTTCTTTTGAGATAAACTCCTTCTCTAGAAAGGATCCATTCTTAGCAATGAATATCTTGCCTTCGGATCTGTGATAGAAGGTGTACCCAACAGTTTCCTTTGGGTATCCTATGAAGACGCAGTTCTCCGATTTGGGTTTGAGCTTATCAGGTTGAAGCTTTTTCACATAAGCATCGCAGCCCCAAACTTTAAGAAACAACAACTTTGGTTTCTTTCCAAACCATAGTTCCATAAGGCGTCATCTCAACAGATTTTGATGTTTCCCTGTTTAACGTGAATGTAGCTGTCTCTAATGCGTAACCCCAAAATGATAGTCGTAACCTGGTAAGAGACATCATAGATCGCACCATATCCAATAATGTGTGGTTACGATGTTTGGACACACCGTTACGTTGTGGTGTTCCAGGTGGCATTAATTGTGAAACTATCCCATGTTGTTTCAAATGAAGACCAAACTCGTAACTCAAATATTCTTCTCTATGATCAGATCGTAGAAACTTTATTTTCTTGTTACGATGATTTTCAACTTCACTCTGAAATTCTTTGAACTTTTCAAATGTTTCAAACGTATGCTTCATTAAGTAGATATAACCATATCTGCTCAAATCATTTGTGAAGGTAAGAAAATAACGATACCCACCAGGATCCTCAATAGTCATTGGACCGCATACATCGGTATGTATTATTTCCAACAAGTCAGTAGCTCGTTCCATTGTTCCGGAGGACAGAGTTTTAGTCATCTTGCCCACAAGGCATGGTTCGCAAGCATCAACTAATTCATAATCAAGTGATTCCAAAAATCCATCTTAATGGAGTTTCTTCATGCGCTTTACACCGATATGACCCAAACGACAATGCCACAAAATATGTTGCACTATCGTTATCAACTTTGCATCTTTTGGCATCAATATTATGAATATGTGTATCACTACGATCAAGATTCAATAAACCATCAACATTGGGCGTATGACCATAGAAGGTTTTATTCATGTAAACAAAATAACAATTTATTCTCTATGTTAGATGAATAATCATATCGCAATAAACATGATCTAATCATATTTATGCTCAACGCAAACATCAAATAACATTTATTTATGTTTAACACTAATCTCGAAAGTATAGGGAGTGCGCGACGATGATCATATCAATCTTGGAACCACTTCCAACACACATCGTCAGTTCACCCTCAACTAGTCTCTGTTTATTCTGTAACTCCTCTTTCAAGTTACTAATCTTAACAACCGAACAAGTATCAAATACCCAGGGGCTACTATAAACATTAGTAAGGTACACATCAATAACCTGTATATCAAATATACCCTTGTTCACTTTGCCATCCTTCTTATCCACCAAATATTCAGGGCATTTCCGCTTCCGGTGACCATTTCCTTTGCAGTAGAAGCACTTAGTTTCAGGCTTTGGTCCAGCTTTGGGATTCTTCACGGGAGTGACAACTTTCTTGCCATTCTACTTGAAGTTCCCTTTCTTTCCCTTTGCCCTTCTCCGGAAACTAGTGGTATTGTCAATCATCAACACTTGATGCTCTTTCTTGATTTCTACCTTTGTCGATTTCAGCATCACGAAGAGCTTGGGAATCGTTTTTGTCATCCCTTGCATACTATAGTTCATCACGAAGTTCCAGTAACTTAGTGATGGTGACTAGAGAACTCTGTCAATCACTATCTTATCTGGAAGATTAACTCCCACCTGATTCAAGTGATTGTAATACCCAGACAATCTGAGCACTGATACGTCTCCGTCGTATCTATAATTTTGTATTGTTCCATGCCAATATTATACAACTTTCATATACTTTTGGGAACTTTTTATACTATTTTTGGGACTGACATATTGATCCAGTGCCCAGTGCCAGTTCCTGTTTGTTGCATGTTTTTTTGTTTCATAGAAAATCCATATCAAACGAAGTCCAAACGGGATAAAAATGGACGGAGATTTTTTTGGAATATTTATGAATTTTGGGAAGAAGAATCAATGCGAGACGATGCTCGAGGGGCCCACGAGGCAGGGGGGCACACCCCAGGGGGGTGGGCGCACCCCTGACCCTCGTGGACACCCCGTAAGGCAGTTGTTGCCCTTCTTTCGCCGCAAGAAAGCTAATATCCGGAAACAAATTGTATTGAAAGTTTCAATCCAATCGAAGTTACGGATCTCCGGGAATATAAGAAACGGTGAAAGGGCAGAATCTGGAACGGAGAAACAGAGAGAGACAGAGATACAAATCCAATCTCGGAGGGTCTCTCGCCCCTCCCACACCATGGAGACCGTGGACCAGAGGGGAAACCCTTCTCCCATCCAGGGAGAAGGTCAAGGAAGAAGAAGAAGAAGGGGGCCTCTCTCCCCCTTGCTTCCGGTGGTGCCAGAACGCCGCTGGGGCCATCATCATCACCGCAATCTATACCAACACCTCCGTCATCTTCACCAACATCTGTTGGGGAATGTAGTAATTTCAAAAAAATTCCTACGCACACGCAAGATCATGGTGATGGCATAGCAACGAGAGGGGAGAGTATTGTCCATGTACCCTCGTAGACCGTAAGCGGAAGCGTTATGACAACGCGGTTGATGTAGTCGTACGTCTTCACGATCCGACCGATCCGAGTACCGAACGTACGGCACCTCCGAGTTCAGCACACGTTCAGCTCGATAACGATCCCCGCGCTCCGATCCAGCAAAGCGTCGGAGATGAGTTCCGTCAGCACGACGGCGTGGTGACAATGATGATGTTGTACCGGCGCAGGGCTTCGCCTAAAATCCACAACGATATGACCGAGGTGGAATATGGTGGAGGGGGGCACCGCACACGGCTAAGGAACGGTCCGTAGATCAACTTGTGTGTCCCTAGGGGGCGCGCCAAGGAGGGGGGAGTCCTCCTCCTAGTGGGAGTAGGACTCCCCTTTCCTAGTCCCACTAGGAAGGAGGAAGGGGGAAGCAAAGAGAGGGAGAGGGAGAGGGAAAGGGGGGGCCGCGCCCCTCCCCTAGTCCAATTCGGACTCCTCATGGGGGGGGGCGCCACCTCTTGGGCTGCTGCCCTCTCTCTCCCCTCAGGCCCACTAAGGCCCAATACTTCCCCGGGGGGTTCCGGTAACCCCTCCGGCACTCCGGTTTTCTCTGAAATAACCCAGAACACTTCCGGTGTCCGAATATAGTCGTCCAATATATCAATCTTTATGTCTCGACCATTTCGAGACTCCCCGTCATGTCCGTGATCACATCCGGGACTCCGAACAAACTTCGATACATCAAAACTTATAAACTCATAATAAAACTGTCATCATAACGTTAAGCGTGCGGACCCTACGGGTTCGAGAACTATGTAGACATGACCTAGAACTATTCTCGGTCAATAACCAATAGCGGGACCTGGATGCCCATATTGGCTCCTACATATTCTACGAAGATCTTTATCGGTCAAACCGCATAACAACATACATTGTTCCCTTTGTCATCGGTATGTTACTTGCCCGAGATTCGATCGTCGGTATCCAATACCTAGTTCAATCTCGTTACCGGCAAGTCTCTTTACTCGTTACGTAATGCATCATTCCGTAACTAACTCATTAGCTACATTGCTTGCAAGGCTTATAGTGATGTGCATTACCGAGAGGGCCCAGAGATACCTCTCCGACAATCGGAGTGACAAAACCTAATCTCGAAATACGCCAACCCAACATGTACCTTTGGAGACACCTGTAGTACTCCTTTATAATCACCCAGTTACGTTGTGACGTTTGGTAGCACCCAAAGTGTCCCTTCGGTAAACGGGAGTTGCATAATCTCATAGTTACAGGAACATGTATAAGTCATGAAGAAAGCAATAGCAATATACTAAACGATCAAGTGCTAGGCTAACGGAATGGGTCATGTCAATCACATCATTCTCCTAATGATGTGATCGCATTAATCAAATGACAACACATGTCTATGGTTAGGAAACATAACCATCTTTGATTAATAAGCTAGTCAAGTAGAGGCATACTAGTGACGTTGTGTTTGTCTATGTATTCACACATGTATTATGTTTCCGGTTAATACAATTCTAGCATGAATAATAAACATTTATCATGATATGAAGAAATAAATAATAACTTTATTATTGCCTCTAGGGCATATTTCCTTCAGTCTCCCACTTGCACTAGAGTCAATAATCTAGATTACATAGTAATGATTCTAACACCCATGGAGTCTTGGTAATGATCATGTTTTGCTCGTGAAAGAGGCTTAGTCAACGGGTCTGCAACATTCAGATCTGTATGTATCTTGCAAATTTCTGTGTCTCCCACTTGGACTTGGTCCCGAATGGAATTGAAGCGTCTCTTGATGTGCTTGGTCCTCTTGTGAAATCTGGATTCCTTTCCCAAGGGAATTGCACCAGTATTGTCACAGAAGATCTTCATTGGTCCCGATGCACTAGGTATGACACCTAGATCGGAAATGAACTCCTTCATTCAGACTCCTTCATTTGCTACTTCCGAAGCAGCTATGTACTCCGCTTCACATGTAGATCCCGCCACGATGCTTTGTTTAGAACTGCACCAACTTACAGGTCCACCGTTTAATAAAAATACGTATCTGGTTTGCGATTTAGAATCGTCCGGATCAGTGTCAAAGCTTGCATCGACGTAACCATTTACGACTAGCTCTTTGTCACCTCCATATACGAGAAACATATCCTTAGTCCTTTTTAGGTATTTCAGGATGTTCTTGACCACTGTCCAGTGATCCACTCCTGGATTACTTTGGTACCTTTCTGCCAAGCTTATTGCTAAGCATACGTCAGGTCTGGTACACAACATTGCATACATGATAGAGCCTATGGCTGAAGCATAGGGAACATCTTTCATTTTCTCTCTATCTTCTGCTGTGGTCGGGCATTGAGTCTGACTCAACTTCACACCTTGTAGCACGGGCAAGAACCCTTTCTTTGCCTGATCCATTTTGAACTTTTTCAAAATTTTATCAAGGTATGTGCTTTGTGAAAGTCCTATTAAGCGTCTTGATCTATCTCTATAAATCTTGATGCCCAATATGTAAGCAGCTTCACCGAGGTCTTTCATTGAATTTTTTTATTCAAGTATCCCTTTAAGCTATCCAGAAATTCTATATCATTTCCAATTAATAATATGTCATCTACATATAATATCAGAAATGCTACAGAGCTCCCACTCACTTTCTTGTAAATACAGGCTTCTCCAAAAGTCTGTATAAAACCATATGCTTTGATCACACTATCAAAGCGTTTATTCCAACTCCGAGATGCTTGCACCAGTCCATAAATGGATCGCTGGAGCTTGCACACTTTGTTAGCACCTTTTGGATCAACAAAACCTTCTGGTTGCATCATATACAACTCTTCTTCCAGAAATCCATTCAAGAATGCAGTTTTGACATCCATTTGCCAAATTTCATAATCATAAAATGCAGCAATAGCTAACATGATTCGGACAGACTTAAGCATCACTACGGGTGAGAAAGTCTCATCGTAGTCAACCCCTTGAACTTGTCGAAAACCTTTCGCAACAAGTCTTCTTCTTAAAGATCCATTTATTCTCAATGGCTTGCCAATCATCGGGCAAGTCAAATAAAGTCCATACTTTGTTCTCATACATGGATCCCATCTCAGATTTCATGGCCTCTAGCCATTTTGTGGAATCTGGGCTCATCATCGCTTCCTCATAGTTCGTAGGTTCATCATGGTCAAGTAACATGACTTCCAGAATAGGATTACCGTACCACTCTGGTGCGGATCTTACTCTGGTAGACCTACGAGGTTCAGTAGAAACTTGATCTGAAGTTTCATGATCAATATCATTAGCTTCCTCACTAATTGGTGTAGTTGTCACAGGAACCGGTTCTTGTGATGAACTACTTTCCAATAAGGGAGTAGGTACAGTTACCTCATCAAGTTCTACTTTCCTCCCACACACTTCTTTCGAGAGAAACTCCTTCTCTAGAAAGGATCCAATTTTAGCAACGAAAATCTTGCCTTCAGATCTGTGATAGAAGGTGTACCCAATAGTCTCTTTTGGGTATCCTATGAAGACACATTTCTCCGATTTAGGTTCGAGCTTATCTGGTTGAAGTTTCTTCACATAAGCATTGCAGTCCCAAACTTTAAGAAACGACAACTTTGGTTTCTTGCCAAACCACAGTTCATAAGGCGTCGTCTCAATGGATTTTGATGGTGCCCTATTCAACGTGAATGCGGCCGTCTCTAAAGCATAACCCCAAAACGATAGCGGTAAATCAGTAAGAGACATCATAGATCGCACCATATCTAGTAAAGTACGATTACGATGTTCGGACACACCGTTTCGTTGTGGTGTTCCGGGTGGCGTGAGTTGCGAAACTATTTCGCATTGTTTCAAATGTAAGCCAAACTCGTAACTCAAATATTCTCCTCCACGATTAGATCATAGAAACTTTATTTTTTTGTTACGATGATTTTCCACTTCACTCTGAAATTCTTTGAACTTTTCAAATGTTTCAGACTTGTTTCATTAAGTAGATATACCCATATCTAGTCAAATCATCTGTGAAGGTGAGAAAATAATGATACCCGCCGTGAGCCTCAACATTCATGGGACCACAAACATCAGTATGTATGATTTCCAACAAATCAGTTGCTCTCTCCATAGTTCCGGAGAACGGTGTTTTAGTCATCTTGCCCATGAGGCACGGTTCGCAAGTACCAAGTGATTCATAATCAAGTGATTCCAAAAGCCCATCAGGATGGAGTTTCATCATGCGCTTTACACCGATATGACCTAAACGGCTGTGCCACAAATAAGTTGCACTATCGTTATCAACTCTGCATCTTTTGGTTTCAACACTATGAATATGTGTATCACTACTATCAAGATTCAATAAAAATAGACCACTCTTCAAGGGTGCATGACCATAAAAGATATTACTCATATAAATAGAACAACCATTATTCTCTGATTTAATTGAATAACTGTCTCGCATCAAACAAGATCCAGATATAATGTTCATGCTCAACGCTGGCACCAAATAACAATTATTTAGGTCTAAAACTAATCCCGATGGTAGATGTAGAGGTAGCGTGCCGACCGCGATCACATCGAATTTGGAACCATTTCCCACGCGCATCGTCACCTCGTCCTTAGCTAATCTTCGCTTAATCCGTAGTCCCTGTTTCGAGTTGCAAATATTAGCAACAGAACCAGTATCAAATCAAGTCCTACTGCGAGCATTAGTAAGGTACACATCAATAACATGTATATCACCTATACCTTTGTTCACTTTGCCATACTTCTTATCTGCCAAATACTTGGGGCAGTTCCGCTTCTTGTGTCCAGTCTGCCTGCAGTAGAAGCACTCAGTCTCAGGCTTAGGTCCAGACTTGGGTTTCTTCTCTTGAGCAGCAACTTGTTTGATGTTCTTCTTGA
Source organism: Triticum aestivum (assembly GCF_018294505.1). NCBI lineage: Eukaryota > Viridiplantae > Streptophyta > Magnoliopsida > Poales > Poaceae > Triticum > Triticum aestivum. The sequence continues at coordinate 531,012,259 of NC_057795.1, forward strand.
AGTTCCCCTTCTTCTTCCCTTTACCCTTTTTCTTGAAACTGGTGGTCTTGTTAACCATCAACACTTGATGCTCCTTCTTGATTTCTACCTCTGCGGCTTTTAGCATTGCGAAGAGCTCGGGAATAGTCTTGTCCATCCCTTGCATATTATAGTTCATCACGAAGATCTTGTAGCTTGGTGGCAGTGATTGAAGAATTCTGTCAATGACACTATCATCAGGAAGATTAACTCCCAGTTGAATCAAGTGATTATTATACCCAGACATTTTGAGTATGTGTTCACTGACAGAACTATTCTCCTCCATCTTGCAGCTATAGAACTTATTGGAGATTTCATATCTCTCAATCCGGGCATTTGCTTGAAATATTAACTTCAACTCCTGGAACATCTCATATGCTCCATGACGTTCAGAACGTTGTTGAAGACTCGGTTCTAAGCCGTAAAGCATGGCACACTGAACTATCGAGTAGTCATCAGCTTTGCTCTGCCAGACGTTCTTAACATCGTCAGTTGCATCAGCAGCAGGCCTGGCACCCAGCGGTGCTTCCAGGACGTAATTCTTCTATGCAGCAATGAGGATAATCCTCAGGTTACGGACCCAGTCCGTGTAATTGCTACCATCATCTTTCAACTTTGCTTTCTCAAGGAACGCATTAAAATTCAATGGAACAACAGCACGAGCCATCTATCTACAACAAACATAGACAAGCAAAATACTATCAGGTACTAAGTTCATGATAAATTTAAGTTCAATTAATCATATTACTTAAGAACTCCCACTTAGACAGACATCCCTCTAGTCATCTAAGTGATTACGTGATCCAAATCAACTAAACCATGTCCGATCATCACGTGAGATGGAGTAGTTTCAATGGTGAACATCACTATGTTGATCATATCTACTATATGATTCACGTTCGACCTTTCGGTCTCCGTGTTCCGAGACCATATCTGCATATGCTAGGCTCGTCAAGTTTAACCTGAGTATTCCGCGTGTGCAACTGTTTTGCACCCGTTGTATTTGAACGTAGAGCCTATCACACCCGATCATCACGTGGTGTCTCAGCACGAAGAACTTTTGCAACGGTGCATACTCAGGGAGAACACTTCTTGATAATTAGTGAGAGATCATCTTAAAATGCTACCGTCAATCAAAGCAAGATAAGATGCATAAAGGATAAACATCACATGCAATCAATATAAGTGATATGATATGGCCATCATCATCTTGTGCTTGTGATCTCCATCTCCGAAGCACCATCATGATCACCATTGTCACTGGCGTGACACCTTGATCTCCATCGTAGCATCGTTGTCGTTACGCCATCTATTGCTTCTACGACTATCGCTACCGCTTAGTCATAAAGTAAAGCAATTACAGGGCATTTGCATTTCATACTATAAAGCGACAACCATATGGCTCCTGCCAGTTGCCGATAACTTCGGTTACAAAACATGATCATATCATACAATAAAATATAGCATCATGTCTTGACCATATCACATCACAACATGCCCTGCAAAAACAAGTTAGATGTCCTCTACTTTGTTGTTGCAAATTTTACGTGGCTGCTACGGGCTTAGCAAGAACCGTTCTTACCTACGCATCAAAACCACAACGATAGTTCGTCAAGTTAGTGTTGTTTTAACCTTCGCAAGGACCGGGCGTCGCCACACTCAATTCAGCTAAAGTGAGAGAGACAGACACCCGCCAGCCACCTTTAAGCACGAGTGCTCGTAACGGTGAAACCAGTCTCGCGTAAGCGTACGCGTAATGTCGGTCCGGGCCACTTCATCTCACAATACCGCCGAACCAAAGTATGACATGCTGGTAAGCAGTATGACTTGTATCGCCCACAACTCACTTGTGTTCTACTCGTGCATATGACATCTACGCATAAAACCTGGCTCGGATGCCACTGTTGGGGATCGTAGTAATTTCAAAAAAAATCCTACACACACGCAAGATCATGGTTATGGCATAGCAACGAGAGGGGAGAGTATTGTCCACGTACCCTCGTAGACCGTAAGCGGAAGCGTTATGACAACGCGGTTGATGTAGTCGTACGTCTTCACGATCCGATCGATCCAAGTACCGAACGTACGGCACCTCCGAGTTCAGCACACGTTCAGCTCGATGACGATCCCCGGGCTCCGATCCAGCAAAGCGTCGAGGATGAGTTCCGTCAGCACGACGGCATGGTGACGATGATGATGTTCTACCAACGGAGGGCTTCACCTAAACTCCGCGATGATATGACCGAGGTGGAATATGGTGGAGGGGGGCACCGCACACGGCTAAGGAATGATCCGTAGATCAACTTGTGTGTCTCTAGGGTGCCCCCCTGCCCCCGTATATAAAGGAGCAAGGGGGAGGCCGGCCGGCCCTAGGGGGTGCGCCAAGGAGGGGGGAGTCCTCCTCCTAGTGGGAGTAGGACTCCCCTTTCCTAGTCCCACTAGGAAGGAGGAAGGGGGAAGGAAAGAGAGGGAGAGGGAGAGGGAAAGGGGGGGCCGCGCCCCTCCCCTACTCCAATTCGGACTCCTCATGGGGGGGGGCGCCACCTCCTGGGTTGCTGCCCTCTCTCTCCCCTCAGGCCCACTAAGGCCCAATACTTCCCCGGGGGGTTCCGGTAACCCCTCCGGCACTCCGGTTTTCTCCGAAATCACCCGCAACACTTTTGGTGTCCGAATATAGTCGTCCAATATATCAATCTTTATGTCTCGACCATTTCGAGACTCCTCGTCATGTCCGTGAGCACATCCGGGACTCCGAACAAACTTCGGTACATCAAAACTTATAAACTCATAATAAAGCTATCATCGTAACGTTAAGCGTGCGGACCCTACGGGTTCGAGAACTATGTAGACATGACCTAGAACTATTCTCGGTAAATAACCAATAGCGGGACCTGGATGCCCATATTGGCTCCTACATATTCTACAAAGATCTTTATCGGTCAAACCGCATAACAACATACGTTGTTCCCTTTGTCATCGGTATGTTACTTGCCCGAGATTCGATCGTCGGTATCCAATACCTAGTTCAATCTCGTTACCGGCAAGTCTATTTACTCGTTACGTAATGCATCATTCCATAACTAACTCATTAGCTACATTGCTTGCAAGGCTTATAGTGATGTGCATTACCGAGAGAGCCTAGAGATACCTCTCCGACAATCGGAGTGACAAAACCTAATCTCTAAATACGCCAACCCAACATGTACCTTTGGAGACACCTGTAGTCCTCCTTTATAATCACCCAGTTACGTTGTGACGTTTGGTAGCACCCAAAGTGTTCCTCCGGTAAACGGGAGTTGCATAATCTCATAGTTACAGGAACATGTATAAATCATGAAGAAAGCAATAGCAATATACTAAACGATCAAGTGCTAGGCTAACGGAATGGGTCATGTCAATCAGATCATTCTCCTAATGATGTGATCCCATTAATCAAATGACAACACATGTCTAGGGTTAGGAAACATAACCATCTTTGATTAATAAGCTGGTCAAGTAGAGGAATACTAGTGACGTTGTGTTTGTCTATGTATTCACACATGTATTATGTTTCCGGTTAATACAATTCTAGCATGAACAATAAACATTTATCATGATATGAGGAAATAAATAATAACTTTATTATTGCCTCTAGGGCATATTTCCTTCAACATCTTCATCACCTTCCCCCATCTATCTACAGCGGTCGACTCTCCCGCAACCCGCTGTTCCCTCTACTTGAACATGGTGCTTCATGCTTCATATTAATATCCAATGATGTGTTGCCATCCTATGATGTCTGAGTAGATTTTCGTTGTCCTTTCGGTAATTGGTGAATTGTTATGATTGGTTTAATTTGCTTGTGTTTATGTTGTTGTCCTTTGGTGCCTATCATATGAGCGCGCATGTGGATCACACCATAGGGTTAGCTGTATGTTGATAGGACTATGTATTGCAGGGCAAGAGTGACAGAAGCTTCAACCTAGCATAGAAATTGATGCATACGGGATTGAAGGGGGACCAATATATCTTAATGTTATGGTTGGGTTTTACCTTAATGAACGTTAGTAGTTGCGGATGCTTGCTAATAGTTCCAATCATAAGTGCATATAATTCCAAGTCAGGGATGACATGGTAGCAGTGGCCTCTCCCACATAAAACTTGCTATCAGTCTAGTAAAGTAGTCATTGCTTAGGGAAAATTTCACAACTCCTACCACCACTTTTCCACACTCTCTATACTAACGTTATTGCTTCTTTATCTAAACAGTCCCTAGTTTATATTTACGTGCTCTTTATATTCTTGCAAATCCATCCAACAACACCTACAAAGTACTTCTCGTTTCATACTTCTTTTTGGTAAAGCGAACGTTAAGCGTGCATAGAGTTGTATCGGTGGTCGATAGAACCTTAGGGAATATTTGTTCTACATTTAGCTCCTCATTGGGTTCGACACTCTTACTTATCTAAAGAGGCTACAATTGATCCCCTATACTTGTGGGTTATCAAGACCTTTTTCTGGCGCCATTGCTGGGGAGTTATAGCGTGGGGTGAATATTCTCGTGTGTGCTTGTTTGCTTTATCACTAAGTAGATTTTATTTGATGTTCTAAGTTGTTCTCTATCTTTAATTATGGATATGGAACATGAAATACCAAAAAATTAGGTCTACTTGCTACTCATGGAGATGCGGAACCTCCTAAAACCCTCGATGCGCATTATGTGAAAGATATTATGTACTACTTTGATAATCCTGAGAAAACCCCATTCAATTAGGTTATGGGAGACATGTTGGATCAACGTGAATACTTTAGGGATTATCGCTTGACACAAAAAGGGAAACTATTATGGGATCAAATTTATATCTTGTATTGGTATGCTAGGCAACTATGGTTGAGATATGATTATACTTGTTGCTCTAGGATGGAGGCTCCACACCTTCCCTTTTCAAGCAAATTTAATGATAATGAAACCTTAGCTTCTTATGCTAATGGTATATATGATTACTATGATGTGGAACAAATAGAAGAATTCGTTGCTTTTATGGGTGCTAATGAAATTGAATCTTTGTTTAAAGAGTGTGCAATTTTTTATGATGCTGCTTACGGACCTGAAAATTTAGCTATACTCAAATATTGCTATGAGAATTATGAATACAATGCGATATTGATGCGTTTATTGAGAAAGTCTCCGATGTCGAAGAATTGACTAATATTTTGCAGGAGTCTATGGAAGATGGAATTGATGAAACTGTGGGCTCATTGGATGAAAAAGATGATGAGGAGAGCGAAGAACAAAAGGAGAACGAACGGATTAGCTACCCGTTCCCACCTTCTAATGAGAGTAACTCTTCAACTCATACATTGTTTAATTTCCCTTCATGCTTAACAAAGGATGATTGCTATGATAATTACTATGATCCCTTTGATTCTTTTGAAATATCCCTTTTTGATGATGCTTGCTATACTTGTGGCCAAGATGCTAATATGAATTATGCTTATGGAGATGAACTTGCTATAGTTCCTTATGTTAAACATGAAATTGTTGCTATTGCACCCACGCATGATAGTCCTATTATCTTTTTGAATTCTCCTGACTACACTATATCGAAGAAGTTTGCCCTTATTAAGGATTATATTGATGGGTTGCGTTTCACTACTACACATGATGATTTTGATAGATATAATATGCATGTGCTAGCTGCTCCTACTTGCAATTATTATGAGAGAGGAACTACATCTCCACCTCTCTATGTTTCCCACATGATAAAATTGCAAGAAACTGTTTATACTATGCATTGGCCTTTACTCGTGTGCATGAATTGTTCTTTTATGACATGCCGATGCATAGGGAGAGAGTTAGACTTCGTCATTGCTTGATGTATGTTTCTTTGTACTGCCTCCGTTCTAAAATAGATGACCCAATTTTGTACAAAAGTTAATACAAAGTTGAGTCATCTATTTTGGAACGGAGGGAGTACTCACTACTAAATTACAAATCATTGTTAATTAAAATTGGCTTTGATATACATTGGAATCCGGGTGGATTCATTACTTGAGCACTATATGCCTAGCTTCATGGCTTTAAAGAAAGCGCTGCCAGGGAGACAACCCGGAAGTTTTAGAGAGTCATTTGTTTCTGTTGAGTGCTTTTATAAAGTTTAAAAACAAAAAAATAAAGAGGGGAACCCAAAACTTTTCACAAAAGAAAAGTGAAAGTGAGAAAGACGAGCATTGTTAAAGTGGGAACTAGCCTTGAACTTTGTTCATGCTCACGGAAACTTTGTGAATCTTGATTACAGAAACTTTTCAACAAAAATAATTATCCCCTTTTACAATTCCATTGCATAATAAAAATAATGTGCCAAGGTTTGCCTTTAGGAAGTTTACAATGCTTGTTAGTTTGTGCGGTGCATGACAGAAACTTTGGCCTTAGTGCGCGATTTTACATTTTTTACTGGAACGTCAAACGCTTCTGAAACTTTTTGCATTGTCTTTACATACAAATTGTTTATTTTTCCTAATTTTGGCAGAAGTTTTGGGGTACCGGAAGTATGGTGAATGTTTAGATTACTACAGACTGCCCTGTTTAAGACGGATTCTGGATGCATAGTTTGCTTGTTTTGATGAAACTATCAATTTCTATCAGTGGATTAAGCCATGGAAATGTTATATTACAGTAGATACAATGAAAAAACAAAATATGAATTGGTTTGCAACAGTACTGTAACATCCCAAAATTCTAAATTTTGGAATGTTATAATAAATAGATAGTTATGATTGATTCTTTGATTGATTGTGTGAAGTTGAGTGAAGTTTGAAACTTTTTGAAAGTTAAATGAGAGGGAATAAAAGGACTTTCCAAATCTTTCATTTTCTTTTATGATCTCCATGAATTCAAATCCTTTTAAAATACAAAACCCTAGAGAGAAGATGACATGACTTCTTCCATTTTAATAAATGAAAAGGGTTTTTGAAAATATTTGAATTTCACTTGGAAATATTTCAAATTCAGAAACTTCAAGTAACTCAATGATTTTTCATGAGAGAAGATAAAATGACTTCTTCAAAACATATGAAATATGAGTTGGGAGTTTAAAAGGATCAAAATTAAAGTCCTTTTGGAAATTATTTTCAATTTGGAGTTATTTGGATTTTATTCAAATTATTTTTCTCCAAAAACAAAATATATGGAAAATAGAGTAAAATGATTCCTACATCAGAAAATTGGAGAGAAATAAATTTGAAATCATTTTGGTATTTTTAAAATTGATTTTTATTGGGTTTTATTGCAACAGTAGCACTGTTTGCTTTATTTAAATATTTCGGATTTTATTTTATGTTAAAAAATGATCATGTTGTAGAAAATCTTTTTCTGAAAATTTTGATATATAATATGCCGATATAAAGTTTCATTTTTAGTTTTGTTATTCAGTTTTCTATTTTTGTTTTACTAAAAACAAAACTGCGCGTTCGCCTGGAACTAACTGTCGCCCACGTGCGCAGCATAGTGGCATTGGGCGCCCCATAATTTTGTTTTCTCTCCTACATGGGCCAGGCCCAGCCAGCCTTTCATTTTTTTTACTTAGGCCGAACTTTGTTTTAAAAAAAACTACAGCGCGCGGCTGGCCGAGGCCTTTAGGCCCGTGCGAGGCGTTTAGCCTTTTTCTTCTATGTTTCGTTTATTTTCGTCTATGTTTAGTCCCATATTGCCTGGCCTTTCACCTCTAAACATCTTTTTCACCAATAAATATAGATCCATAGAATCTCCAAAAATCATCCGATTCGGGATAAATCAATATATTTTGGTTTGACTAGATTCACTAAAAATATATATTTCTCCTCTGGCGGAAATTCTAGAAGTCGTCTCCTGTCTTTGAAGTCATCTTTTCTCTACCTTATAAAGGTATCTTTCTTTTTTATATATATCGTGTATCTTATTATTTCTAAACTAGTACGGCAGAATAATTAGATTTATAAATTAGTCCCTGTATTTATATTTTTGGACTATAACTCTTTTAGCCATAGCCGTTTTCTTCCGTAAAACAGCTTGGGCCTAATTTTTCAAATAGCCATAACTTTTTACTCGTTCATTCGAATTAGATGAAGCATACATTTTCGTCTTGATTCCACCTGTCCAGTGAACCTATCCCAACAACATTTTGAAATTTTGAAACTTGTTCAGATTCATACTCAAATTTCTTTTGATCATATCTTTTTATCCGTACATCCGTTTTCGATGAAACCAACACCTAAATCTTCGTAATGATCCTCTCTGTCTAGTAAACCAACTTTAACAAGTTTTTCACAATTTAAAAATTGAGTTTAGTTCAGATTAGTATTCAATCTTGTTTCGTCTGGGTGGATTGACGCACCTGGGGAATCCAGTGTTGCCTATTTTTTTGGAAATCCCGGGGTTCCGTGCGATTTTCCTATGGACTGCCACCCAGGATCAAAGGGATCATAAGATTATTCATGCTAGAAACTTTTGTGTGCAGCCGCAAGCTACTATGGGCTCTAGCATAGTTGATTAAGTTGTGTGAACTCTTACAGTGGTAGACTAGTAGATGTAGGGGAAAATAGGTGTAACTGTCTACCCATCGTAAGGTGCAAACACTTCTGAAAGGCTATGTCTTGGTCATCCGTTTCTCAAACACCATGTAGTACGAGAAATCCAACGGAGGGGATCGATTCTTGCGGGGAAAAGTGCGCAAACCTCTGCAGAGTGTACAAACTAATCATGGTTAGCCGTGTCCCCGGTTATGGACGTTTTGAGTATCTAGTTCTTGGATTATCATGTTGATCTCATCACGTTACCTAATTTATTTGTTGGGTTGTTAACTTTTAATTGGAATTGAGTTGGGGTTTACCTTCTCAATATTTTTCAACAAACTTTGTAGTTAAATAAAATATATTCCTTTGTTGTAGGGAAAAACTGGCTTTATGTAAAAATAAACTTAGAGCTTTCTGTCGTGGTTCTAAGCCTGACAGTAGAATAGGGGGTAGGTATGGAGAGGCAAGATCGTAGCTATGGAGTAGTTGTATACGCAAGAGATTTACGAGTTCATGCCCTTCTCGGAGGAAGTAATATCCCTACGTCTCGGAGCCCGGAGGCAATCGACTGGATTATATGCGTATGAGTTACAGGGGTGCAAACCCTTTACACTGAGGAAGGGGGTGGCTTATATAGAGTCCGCCAGACCCCTCCGGCCCTCAGTTATGCAGGGTTTAAAGTACATTAAGGCCTGACGTTACTGATAACGCCATACATAAAGTGCTATCATGACCATAAAGACTACTTAATGACAGACCGTTTGTGTGCAGAGTGACTCTAGATCTCCTGGTGGTCGAGCGAGTGGCTTCATGGTCGAGTGTCTTCGAGTCCGTCGAGTGGAATCCTTCCAGGTCGACTCAAAGGTAGTTTCTTCTAGAGATGTCCTTGGGGAGGGTATCTTGGACAGGTCCATGACCCTACCCTAGGTACATGGCTTCATCATTAGCCCCCGAATGGATCGAGGTTTGAGTGAGGAAGGAGTTGAGAATTCTTCCGACCCATTTTTCGTGCTATGAGTATGTCTTGTTCTGGATCAATGACTTTAGATGACGGCACCAACTTCTTTTTCAGTCGCCTTGATCCATTCTTTGTATTCGTCGAGTGACTTTTCTGTACTTGGAGATTTCTGAGAGATGGATCGAAGGAAATCTCTAGTCTGAGTTTCGGGAAGCGCGCGAGGCGGAGGAGGCTGCGGTACTCGGATGGGATAAGGCAGGAGCGCCTCGATCTCCGTGCCACCTTTTTCGCCACGTATCGCGCGCGCGACTGTTGCGGGATTTGACAGGATCATCCGGGCCTACCAGTCAGCCAGTCGGAAACGACCTCATATAAGGCGCCAGACGGGGTTTTTTTGAACAGTGCGCCCTCATTTTCCCCTCCCTCTTCCTCAGATTCATCTGCTGCATTCGCCAGCACCCCAGAGCTGCTGCTCTGTACGTGTTTCGCTAGCGACGATGGTGAAGGAGAAGACGGCGGCTCTAGAGAGGGCGAAGAAGGCGATGGCAAAGGCGAAGGGGAGGGCCGCCAGTCGGGGCGGATCCTCGTCGCAAGCCGGTCTGCCGCAAGGCTGGATCCAGGGCGACTGGATCCGCTCTACCATCCGCCAGAAAGATCTTGATGACCTGGCCAATGAGGGACTGATCCCTCATGGATCAGCGAGGCTCCCGGGGAAGGAGTGGCAGCCGCAGCCTCAAGAGGGTGAGTGTGTCCTCTTAGCTACCCACGTCGACCGTGGGTTTTCTCTGCCGCCCCACCCTTTCTTTCGGGGATTTCTGAACTTCTTTGGGGCACAACTCCACCACTTCACACCCAACTCTATCGTCTATCTCGCTGCTTTCGTGTCCTTGTGTGAGAATTTCTTGGGTTGTCGGCCGCATTGGGGCCTTTTCAAACACATTTTCACCTATCGCTCCCAGACGGTGAAAAAGGCCAATCCGAGTGACGAGAAAAGCCAAGTGATTCAGATGTGTGGGGGTCTTGGGGTTCAAATGAGGAGTAAAAGTGCTTTTCCAGCCATGGTCCTTCCTGAGTCGGTCCGAGGGTGGCAGTCGACCTGGTTCTACTGCCAAGACCAGCTGACGCCAGGGCAGTCGACTGGACTCTCTCCTTTCTCCATGGATCGAGTGAGCAAGCCGTCCTCTCTGAAGGTGGTCCCGGAGGAGAAGGCTCAGGTCAAGGTGCTGGTCAAGCGTGTAGTCCAGCTTATCCATGACGGGGTGACTGGCATGGATCTTTTGGAGGTTTTCCTTCGACGATGCATCCAACCACTTCAATATCGAGACCATCCGATGTGGATGTATTCCGGCACTGAAGACACCACTCGGGTCCACCAGGAGGAGGTCAAGGACGCCATATTGGAGAGGTGGATGACTGCCATCACAGGGAACAAGGACAACCCCCGAGGAGCCAGGAGGATCCCTCCACTCGACCAATCATACGAGCCAGACAAGGTCCAATTATGAATCTCCGACTGTGATCCTACTTCCTTCATTCTGCTTTTCTAGAATTCAGTCGACTGACTTTTTGTCTTGTTTGTTGACTTCTAGGCCACTCATGAAATGTACTCGATGCCCAATGGGGCGCAAGAACAGATCGAGGAGGAGGAAGGGAGTGGAGGTGAAAGTCAGGAGGAGTGGCAATCTAATGGTGAGGAGGATGAAGAAGACGACAGCTCCGGTGAAGAGGAGGAGGAGGAAGAGGAGGAGGAAATCGTCCCTCCCCGCACTGAAAGGCGATCCAAGCTCGCCCATGACCCTGTATTCGAGCGTGGCAAAGCGACTGTGCCTGTTGGACAGTCGACGAAACGCCCTCGGACGACCTCTCCGGTGCCGACTGAGAAAGCGCGAAAGCAACTCCGAGCGACGTCATCAAAGCCGACGAAGGCCCTGCGGAAGATGAGGATGGTGATTCCCACTATTTCCGGGTAATAACAGGACTTGTGTTTTCTTGTTTGGCATGAATAAACTCTTGATTGACTCATTGGCTAACCGACTGATTTCTGGAATCTGCAGTGCTGCTACCTCTGAAACCTCAGTCAGGAACAAGGACCAAGAAATGGAAGATGCTGCCACTTCCAACCCTGGTATGATCTCTGTAGTTTCGCTTTTGGTCGATTGGATTTTCATTTTTAACTTTGAATCTTTCCTATAGCCCCACCTCATGTCATTGATCTCCCTGGTGATGACGATGAGGAGCCACTGAGGCAGAGGAGGAACAAGAAGGCGTCTGCTGGTAAGACTGCTCAGGTTGTATCAGCACCTGAGACGCTGGTTCCGGAGGGAGGCAACATCACTCGGACTGCCGTGTCCTTTGCCGTGCCGCTGACGAGTGCTCGTCCTTCGTCGTCCTTGTAGAGCGCACATTGTCTTAAATACTTAGGCGAGTACTTGGACTGCAGCTATGCCTCCGAGTGAGAGACTGGCTCATCACTCGGTAGGATTTCTAACACTTAGGCGAGTACTTGGACTGCAGCTAAGCCTCCGAGTGCGAGTCTGGCTCATCACTCGGTAGGATTTCAAACACTTAGGCGAGTACTTGGACTGCAGCTAAGCCTCCGAGTGCGAGGCTGGCTCACCACTTGGTAGGATTTTAAACACTTAGGCGAGTACTTGGACTGCAGCTAAGCCTCCAAGTGGGAGGATCGATCACCACTTGGTAGGATTTTAAAGTACTTAGGCAAAACGGATTCGCAGCTAAGCCCCCGAGTGGGAGGCTGGCTCACCACTCGGCAAGGATTTTTTTTACAAACTTAGGCGAAACGGATTCGCAGCTAAGCCACCCACTGGGGGGTTTCTCATGTAAACGAAAGTAACAACAATCACCGGGGAAAATTATAATACTCTTGTCTTTGATAAATAAACTATATAAGTACTTTTATTACATCTCATCCGAGTGAATACTTAAGTATAAAAGGGGCAGAGCAGCTCCGCGTTCCAAGCTCGAGGCTCATCAATCTGGTGACCGACATTGTAAAGACCGTACGCTCCATTGTGGAGGACTTTGGTGACAATGAAGGGACCTTCCCAAGTAGGAGCAAGCTTGTGTGGCTTCTGTTGATCCACTCGGAGAACCAAATCTCCTTCTTGGAAGGCTCGACTCTTCATGTTTCTGGCATGAAATCGACGCAAGTCCTGCTGATAGATAGTCGATCAGACCATGGCCATCTCTTTTTCTTCTTCTAGAACGTCGACTGCGTCTTGCCGGGCTTGCTCTGCTTCATCTTCAGTGTAGAGTTCGACTCGGGGTGCATTGTGAAGCAGGTCACTCGGCAGGACTGCTTCAGCTCCATAAACTAGAAAGAATGGAGTTCGCCCAGTCGACCGGTTAGGAGTGGTCCTCAATCCCCAGAGAACTGAAGGAAGTTCGTCGACCCACGCTCCTGCTGCATGCTTAAGATCACGCATCAACCGGGGTTTCAGTCCTTTGAGAATTAGACCATTTTCTCTTTCTGTTTGACCATTCGACTGGGGGTGAGCGACTGAAGCGTAGTCGACTCGTGTGCCTTGAGAGGCGCAAAAGGCTCTGAATTCGTCGGAATCGAAGTTTGACCCATTATCAGTGATGATGCTATGTGGAACTCCACATCTGAATATCAACTCCCTGATGAAGCTGACAACAGTGTTGGCATCAAGATTCTTGATAGGTTTAGCTTCAATCCACTTAGTGAACTTGTCGACTGCCGCCAGCACATGGGTGAAGATGCTACTGCCTGTTCTCAGTGGTCCAACCATATCCAATCCCCATAGAGCGAAGGGCCAGACGAGTGGAATGGTCTTCAATGCTGAGGCGGGCTTGTGTGACATATTGGAATAAAATTGACATCCTTCACACTTGTCGACTATTTCCTTTGCCATTTCATTTGCTCTTGGCCAGTAAAATCCCGCTCGGTATGCTTTAGCCACAATGGTCCGAGAGGACGCATGATGACCACAGGTCCCCAAGTGGATATCATCAAGGATTATCCGACCTTCTTCTGGCGTTAACATTTCTGACCGACTCCAGTCGCGCTTTCTCTGTACAACTGTCCCTTTATCATGGTAAAGGCTTTGGATCGACGGATGATCTGTCGAGCCTCTTCTTCATTCTCTGGGAGCTCTTTCCTTAGAATATACGCGATGTACGACTCTGTCTAGTCGGGAGTGATGACCAAAGCTTCCATGATCAGGTCGACCACCGCTGGAACTTCAACTTCAGTCGGATCTGTGACACTTTTTGGCTTTGGAGCTTCTTTAGTGAAAGGATCCTCATGAACTGATGGAGTATGGATGTGCTCCAAAAACATATTACTGGTAATGGCTTCTCTCTTGGAACCTATCTTTGCCAAATCATCAGCCGCTTGATTTTTCAGTCGAGGTATATGATGGAGCTCTAACCATTCAAATTTCTTCTCAAGCTTTCTCACTGCATTGCAGTAACCAGTCATTGCTGGGCTTCTGACGTCCCACTCCTTCATCACCTGATTGACCACCAAATCTGAGTCGCCATAAACCATAAGGCGACGGATGCCGAGTGAAATGGCCATACGCAACCCATACAAAAGTGCTTCATATTCTGCTTCATTGTTGGAGGAATCAAAGTGGACCTGGAGCACATATCTGAGCTTATCTCCTCGGGGGGAAACCAATACTACCCCAGCACCGGAACCATTCAACATCTTAGAACTGTCAAAGAACATGGTCCAGTGCTCCGAGTGAACTTGAGTCGGTAATTGCTGTTCAATCCACTCGGCGATGAAATCTGCTACTGCTTGGCACTTAATGGCTTTCTTTGCCTCAAACTTGATATCAAGGGGAAGGAGTTCAATCGCCCATTTTGCCACTTGACTAGTTGCATCTCTGTTATGCAGAACCTCTGATAATGGGGCGTCGCTGACGACTGTAATGGAATGATCAGAGAAATAATGAGCAACCTTCTTCGTGGTCATATAAATCCCATATACAAGCTTCTGATAATGAGGGTATCTTTCCTTCGATGGGGTCAACACTTCGGAAAGATAATATACTGGGCGCTGAACTATGAAGGTTTTTCCTTCTTCTTCCCGCTCGACCGTAAGTACTGTACTGACGACTTGTCCTGTGGCTGCAATGTAAAGCAACAAAGGCTTTTTGCTGACAGGGGCAACGAGCACCGGCTGGGTGGAGAGCAGAGCTTTTAGCTCTGCAAATGCTGCATCAGCTTCGGGAGTCCACTCGAACTTGTCTGACTTTTTCATCAGTCGGTAAAGAGGCAATGCCTTTTCACCGAGGCGAGAGATGAATCAACTTAAAGTGGCCAAGCATCGAGTAAGCTTCTGGACATCGTGCACATGCACAGGGCGTTTCATTCGGAGTATAGTGCCAACTTTTTCTGGGTTGGCGTCGATTCCTCGTTCAGAAATGAAGAAACCGAGTAACTTTCCACCAGGAACTCCAAATGTGCACTTTGATGGATTAAGCTTGATATCATACCTCCTGAGATTGGCAAATGTTTCAGCGAGGTCAGTCAACAGGTCGGAACCCTTCCGTGATTTGACCACAATATCATCCATGTATGCTTCCACATTCCGACTGATTTGAGTGAGTAAACACTTCTGAATCATCCTCATGAATGTGCCTCCGGCATTCTTGAGGCCGAATGGCATGGTGACATAGCAGAAGCACTCGAATGGAGTGATGAAAGCTGTTTTTATCTCGTCGGGTCCATACAGACGGATCTGATGGTAACCGGAATAGGCATCTAAAAAGATAGGCACTCACATCCCGTAGTCGAGTCGACTATTTGGTCGATGCGGGGGAGAGGAAAATGATCTTTCGGGCAGGCCCGATTGATATGTTTGAAATCAATGCACATGCGAAGTGACTTGTCCTTCTTGGGGAGCATGAAAACATTGGCGAGCCACTCGGAATGGTAAATCTCTCGGATAAACTCTGCTGCCAGGAGCCGAGCCACCTCCTCGCCAATGGCCTTTCTCTTCTGGACGGCGGACCGTCGAAGATGTTCTTTGACATGTTTCGCTTTTGAGTCGACTCGTAGACGATGCTCAGCCAGCCCCCTGGGAACACCCGGCATGTCAGTAGGCTTCCATGCGAAGATGTCCCAGTTCTCATGGAGGAACTGGATGAGCGCTTCTTCCTATTTAGAGTCAAGTGTTGTGGAGATGTGAGTCGGAGCAGCACTGGAGTCAGTCGGGTGAATGTGAACGGGCTTCGTCTCACCGAACGACTGGAACACTGACTTTGTGGCGGGCTTCTTGGCCCGCAATAAATCACTCAGATCTGCAGTTTTCTGGTATTCCTGCAGCTCTACCACTGTTATCTGAGCATCGGCGATCTTTGAGCCCTTCTGAAAGCACTCTTCTGCCTTTTTCCGATTGCCAGTAATGGTGATCACACCCTTGGGACCAGGCATCTTCAATTTTAGGTACACGTAACATGGTCGAGCCATGAAGTGTGCATAAGCTGGCCTGCCTAAAATAGCATGATAAGCACTCTGGAAATCCACAACTTCAAATGTCAACTTTTCTTTGCGGAAATGCTTTGAATCGCTGAAAACCACATCAAGAGCAATTTGGCCGAGTGACTCAGCCTTCTTCCCAGGAATGACTCCATGGAAACTCATGTTGCTGGTACTGAGTCTGGACATCGGAATGCCCATCCCTTTTAGCGTCTCCACATAACCTTAGTCAGTCGAGTGCCTTCGACGACTGGGTCAACCACCAAAGCTTGCCTCCCAGGGGTGGCTATGTGTGTCGGATGATCAGACTGGTCAAATGTGATGGCGGTCTGAGACCATTTCAGATAATTGGGTGTCACCGGAGCAACCATATTCACCTCACGGTTGATAACTTTCAATCGACTTTTGCTTTCAACATCAGCAAAAATCATCAGGGTGGAATTGACATGGGGCTATCCTTCATCACTGTCCTCTTTGTCCTCAACTTTGTCCGACTCCTTTTCCTTATCTTTGGGTTGTTTCCCCTGAGTGCTGGATCAAGCGCCGACACTGCCGAGTGGTATGTTTCGGGTAAATGAAGTTACCCTCCTCATCTTTCTTCGTGTGGATGTGGCACGGCAAATCCATCACGTCATTTCCTTCCTTATCCTTCACCTTCTTAGGGTTCCAAGATCCTTTGGGCTTTCCTTTAAATTTTCCTTGAGTCACGGCCAAGGCTTCTCCAGGAGCAGCTGGCTCGGCTTTCCGCTTCTGTTTCCGACTGGAGTTCCCTCCCCCGGTTTCAGGAGCGGTTGGCTTGTACTTTCCACTCCAGAGCCAATCCTCTTCTTCACCATTGGCATACTTGGTGGCAATCTCCATCATTCGACTCAGGGTCATGTCTCCGGTCTGACCGAATTTCAAACTTAGCTCTCTGTTCTTGACGCCTTCCTTGAAGGCACAAACTGCCTGGTGATCAGATACATTCTCCATCGTGTGATGCAATGTGATCCACCTCTAGATATAATCCCTCAGAGTCTCATTCGACTTTTGCACACAAACCTGCAGCTCTATCAACCCTGCTGGTCGCTTGCAAGTTCCTTCAAATGTTCTGACAAACACTTGGGCAAGATCTTCCCAAGTGTAAATGCTGCTAGGTGCCAACTGATTCAGCCATGCTCTGGCCGAGCCCTCCAACATAAGAGGTAGGTGTTTCATGGCCACCTCATCATTGCCGCCGCCAATCTGAATAGCCACTCGGTAGTCCTCAAGCCAAGTATCGGGCTTAGACTCACCAGTGAACTTACTAACTCCAGTCGCCAACCTGAAGTTGGGAGGAATCACCGCGGCCCTGATAGCTCTGCTAAAACACTCTGGTCCTGAGACATGAACTCTGCTGCTGGTGGGCACATCTTGTCATGGCCTTCTCGGTGTGCTCTATTCTGGTCGACCAAACCTTGCACGATAATGGATCTCGCGTCAAAGCCTGGTTCTCTAGGGTCGACTGGAACCCTTCGCCCAACACTATGCTGGCGTCTGTCATCTTGCTGTCGAGGGGCGTACGACCCAACCCTTGGGGGAGGAGTGGGAACTCGACACCGATCATCGCGATCGAATCGGTCATCATACTGATCACACCGGCCTCCATGCCCCTCACGCCTCGGGGGCGATCTTGGGCTATGGGCCGAATGGACTGTATTCACAGCAACGGATCTGCTGTGAATCCTATTTTGCGACTGCGATACAGCTGAAATTTGATCTCCTGCTGCCCGGAGTAAATCTCTGATCTGCATCAAGCCTCTGCCAGCCTCTGACTGAGAGGGCTGAATCGACTCTGCTATACGGGCTGCAGCTGCAAGATTCTGAATTGGAGTTCGATATACCTGAGTCGGTGGTGGAAAGAGTTGACGTCGACTGGAGTCTGGGATTCATTGCCGTGCACGCTCGTCGAGTGCTCGCTGGAGGTTCTCCAGTCGAGTGCGCTCAGCCAGGTTGGCCAAACGCGCGTCCTCTAAGGACGAGCCTCGGGGGTTTCTCCAACGATAGGAGTATGCATCACATCCATGTTCCGGTGACGAAGATCTTCCCTCTGTAGCGACGTGAGGGCCTCGGGATGATATTCTTCGTGAGCGTGCGCCGGATCGCCTCCGCCATCAACTCCGTCGTTGCGGGGAAAACCGAGAGGACTGCGTGGTCCATTTACCATCACAACTTCCGCTGACGGATCACTGTTGTCGCACTCGGATGCAGTCTCTACAAAGCCAGTCGACAGATCAAACAGGCCGTAGAGAGATTTGTCGGGCTCGATCGCCGCTACTTGGGGAGTGGCTCACTGGCGAGCCACCGCGTGCCTCACCCACCGCTGAAGTCTCGACCGACCGGAGCGCTTGCGCCGGCAGGAGACAGGGAGGGAGGACGACATAGGGGTCGACCGATACTGGGTCGACGGTTGCCGCAGGAGGACGCCATGGACGCACGCGTGGAAGTGCGTCGCCCCGCGGACGGGGAGTGCGTCGATGTCGAGTGGAGCCTCTTGAAGCCAAGCGGAGTCGTCGGCGATGAACTTGAGCGCGCCGAGACGGATCTCGCGGCCCTCAACCAAAACTCCGCTTGAAACCATGATGAAGGAGATCGGAACAATCGCAACTTCTCCAATAGGTCGCTAAGACACCGGCCCCATGGTGGGCGCCAACTGTCGTGGTTCTAGGCCTGACAATAGAATAGGGGGGTAGGTATGGAGAGGCAAGATCCTAGCTATGGAGTAGTTGTATACGCAAGAGATTTACGAGTTTAGGCCCTTCTCGGAGGAAGTAATAGCCCTACGTCTCGGAGCCCGGAGGCGGTCGACCGGATTATATGCGTATGAGTTACAGGTGTGCGAACCCTTTACACTGAGGAGGGGATGGCTTATATAGAGTCCGCCAGACCCCTCCGGCCCTCAATTATGCAGGGTTTAAAGTACATTAAGGCCTGGTGTCGGGGATATACCCCGCAGTGTAAACCTCCAGAAGTATGACCCGGCCGGAGCTTGGCGATTCACGGGTAATCCGCCCGGACTTGGCGGCTCATGGTAACCCGGCGGGCAGGTCAGATGGATGACAAGGCCCAAGGCCCAGAAGGCCGGCTCATGTTAATGGTGGGCCGGTTTATGAGGAAAGCACAAGGAATATTCTCTTATAAAGGAAGCAAGACTAGGACTCCACTTGTAATAGGTTAATCCTAATCCTAGTAGGACTAGTCATGTAACCCGCCCCTTCAACATATATAAGGAGGGGCAGGGCTCTCCAAAGAGGGACAAAAAAAGTAACAAGAAACAATATCTAGGGCCAGACACAAAGGGGGAGCCAGCTTATGCGGCGACTCTCGATGAGCATAATGAGACCTTGCCTCAAACAGTATGTAGGGCTATTCCGGATGATGTTTCCCGGAGCCCGAAGCTGTCTAAATCCTCGTCTTGTGTGATGATCCGCCTAGCATCTCTCGATTCCGCCCAACCCCTCTCAAGCTACCACATAGATGCGTTGGCCTCGCGACTAAGTCCTTGCAAGAGGACATCTGACGTGACAATTCCACGACACCTGGCATTACTGATAACGCCATACATAAAGTGCTATCATGACCATAAAGACTACTTAATGACAGACCGTTTGTGTGCAGAGTGAGTCTAGATCTCCTGGTGGTCGAGTGAGTGGCTTCAAGGTCGAGTGTCTTCGAGTCCGTCGAGTGGAATCCTTCCAGGTCGACTGAAAGGTAGTTTCTTCTAGAGATGTCCTTGGGGAGGGTATCTTGGACAGGTCCATGACCCTACCCTAGGTACATGGCTTCATCACTTTCCACCATCCAAATATGCATGTAGTGATAGCTATTATTCATCATTTATCCTATGGTGTGAATTTGCCAGTACATTCAATGTACTGACCCTTTGTGGCTGCAACGTCTTATGTTGCAGGATTCTTATGACGAGTAAGTGATACGTTAGGGTTAAAATTTCTACACTCAACTTTGCCGTTGGTGTTGATGGGAATCCACAACCTTGTTATTTGGATTGAGGAAATAGTATTTACGTTACTTTATACATGTGATTTACCTCTGTTATAAATCCTCGAGTACTGTGTGTGTCAGCATACCGATCTAGGGATGACACTTAAGCACAGAGACTTGACCGTTTGAGGTCGGGTCGCTACAAGATGGTATCAGAGCCCATGTTGACTGTAGGACGTGACCCCTAGACACTGACAAGCCCATAGGAAAGATTTTCTCTACTACTTTATTTTCAAAAAGATCTCTTACCTCTCTTCTCTTCTGAGCTTATTCAAATATTCCCTTTTAGTTAGACTATACCCTTTTCCCCTTTTGACCACATGAAGTTTCGGATGATGAGACCACTTCAAGTAGTACAAGATATCGGACAACTAAGACTACTTTGGAATAAAGAGGATTTTTACCGTGCATTACAATGACGGAAACTACAACGATGAAGTCTCCGAAGACTAGGAGAATTTGAAGGCTTTGAAGAATTTCCAGATTTGTATGACCTAGGAAGACACCCCTTATGGAACTTGTCAGACTATTTAAGCTCAATACCCGAGATCAAAGTGTTGGAGAAAGACCGGAACATGGAGCGTAAAAACTTAAGGTTTTGTCAAGAAAGCCCCAAGACGGGAGATATCAACTATGGAATGATAGCTCATGGCGGAGACATAGTAATAAACATGGATATCCATGATGCTATCGCTCGCTCATGTTATTGTCACCGTGAGGTGTTAAGCATGCATCTTTCGGAAGAATTGGATGACAAAAGGGCTAATCACTACAGGAATCAGCCACTTTGCCATCAGCCACGGCGGACGGCAAAGGCATGGATGGCGGACGGCAAAGGTCTTTGCCGTCCGCCGCGGACGGCAAAAGTGGACGGCAATGTAAGGGACGGCAAAGAGCTACATTGCCGTCCGCTTCGGGCGGCTGACGGCAAAGGGTCCTTTGCCATCAGCTGCCGACAGCAAAGAATGCTGATGGCAATAATTGCGCTGTTACTCCGTTAGGTGGTTAACGGCAAGCCTTTGCCGTCGGCCGCTGACGGCAAACATCAGAAGGCCTTTGCCGTCCGCCGCTGTAGGCAAAGTTTTTTTCTCTTTGCCATCAGCCACTATTGGCAAACTGACCAAATAGGTCAGCCTCCCAAGAAGCACAGTTGCTTGCCACGTAGCCTCTTTGCCGTCCGCTACTGATGGCAAAGAGCCCTTTGCCATCGGTGGCAGACGGTAAAGAGCCTGCATAATGGTGTTTTCCCCTGTTTTTTTAAATCCAACAATTTTCACAGCAAATATATATGACATATATAGATATATTTCACAGGGCTATTTAACATCACATAAGTTTCATCGTACATACATATATAGTTCCATCCACTCATATGTAGCAAGTTGCACATACACATAAGTTGCAACCATTAGGAAGTTGCACATACATATTACAATGCAAAGTTTCATCAAGATAGCAAGTTCCATCGTAGCAAGCTAGAAGAATACTAGAAGAGAATGAAATAAAAAACAAGCACTCCATAGCAAGCTAGCTTCCGAGAAGTGAATGAAATCTGCAAAATGGAAAATAAGAAAGTTAGGAAAAGGTGACTAGAAGAAGAAGACTAGAAGAAGAAGCATGCCATCGTTTGTGAGGTAACTTAGGTGAAATGGATCGTTTATGAGCTAACTTAGGTAAAATGCATCATTTTAGAGCTAATGTAGGTAAAATGGATCGTTTATGAGCTAACTAAGCTAATTATGCCGTTTTTTACATAAGTAAGGTAAGTACATGTCATTATTGAGCAAACCTAGTTAACTAAGCATATTATAACTAACTTAGGTCATTTTGGAGGAAACAAAGCTAAGTATAGATTGTTTTAGAGCTAACTTAGGTAAAATGGCTGGTTTTGGAGGTCAGTAAGCTTATTAAGTCATTTTGCAGGAAAAGAAGCTAACTCTAGGTCATTAAGGTAAGCATATTGGATGAAATAAAGCTAAGTCTAGGGCTTTATGCATTTGTTAAGCAAAAAACTAGAGAAACTTACCTTGATCATGGAGGTGTGGGAGCGGGCTGGCTCATGCCAGTGGCTGGAGAAGGATCGTGTGATGCTTGTGTGGAGTAACGCTGCACCAAAGATCATTTCCAATGTTTCGTTAGCATGATGACACTCAAATGTTAAGACTAGCAAGTAACGTCCATTCAAATTAAACTCACCGTGGTCTCAGGAGCAATCTCTGGATCAATGGCTATGGAGCCACGGGACCTCCGGCCACTAGATATCATCACATGCTCTGGATTGTAGGGGATCTGGCTTGGGTTAAACTCCTCCCCTTTCCTCGCCTTCCCCTTGACTTGCTTGTAAGAGGCAGTGTGGGCCATGGCATATAGGTCGTACCCCTCTGGCACCTTATCCGTCTTATTGTAGCATGCCTGAAAGAGAGAAACAAAGTAAATTAGTAATTAAAGGGCTCAAGCTAGCATGATGAATGAATTGCATTAATCATGAAGCAAACCACATTACCCAATTTCGCCCGAACTGATATAAGCTGGAGCTACCTTGATGGTGTGGCACACCTTCAATTTGGGCACGTTTGTCCTTGGCCTCAGTCGGCTCCCATCTTTCAACACCTGCCATGACGAAGAGTAAACGAAATTAGTACAACATAAAAAAATACCGACATGAATAATAATATGTATATCACTTAAGTGTATCATCATCAAGTACAACATAAAAAAATTGAATACCTGACACTACTAATAATCTCGATCAGTATCATCAATAAATGCATAATCATCATCATCACTATAATCAATGACGGGCTCATAGGGTTCAGTGGCATCAACATGTGGAAGGCCACCTTTATGTAATCGGTCAGGCATTGAGAGGTCGTCCGCAGCAGTAACCTCTTCTTGTTCCGGCTCTTCTTATTCCTCCTCTAGGGTGATGTGGGATTCACTGTCGCTCTCTACTTCAATGTTTTGGGGTGAAGTATACCAGTTCTTGAAACGCTTTTTGGAAAGATGTGTCTCTTGGAAGAATTCTCCTTGATATGTGTCTGGGTTAATGTGAGGTTCATAATCCTCTTCCTTTGGGGGAGATAGTCTAGCACGTGGCGGCACTTCATAAACGACATCCCAACCTTTCAGATTTGGATTAGTTTGGCAGACCCAGGGTAGATAGAATACTTGGGTCGCCTGTTGAGCCATAATATAGACATCAGGAACATCTAAATGGGTGCTTTGGTTGATTTCAACTAGCCCTATATGTTCATGAGTCCTTCTAGTCTCCTTCGGCTGAAACCAATAACATTTGAAGACTACGACATTCGGTGGGTTTTCACCATAGAATAGAAGTTCATAAATTGCTTCAACTCTCCCATAATACTCGGTACCTCCTTCGCCGATAGCAGATACACAACAATTTGTAGACTTTCGGTCGGCCATAGATAGCTCTTTGCCATAGGTATGAAAACGATACCCGTTGATGTCGTATTTGTCAAATGAACGAACCTTATAGTTTGCAGGCATTACATGGCCTTTGGGTAGAAAGCGTCCAAATACTGTCATAATTGTGTCATAGCATTCTCTGCCCAAGTTGAACTGAGCCTTCAAAGCCATTACTTGTGAGATGGCATCCAACTGACAAAGCTCAGTGTGCTTGTGGAGCGGACGTTTTGAAGACTCCAACATTTCATTGAAGGCCTTTGCAGATTCCTCCATCTCCTCGTCCGAATCCCAAGCATCATCATAGTCTTGCACCATGTTTTCCATCCCGGTACCATGCTCGTCGGTGCAACGATGATCCACCTCAGCTCAGTCACGTTGGGCAGACTCGCCATGAAATGTCCACACCGTATAATCGGGCGTAAAACCATTCTTCTGCAGGTGTTTACCCATTTCAGCCTCTGTCCTCTTTTCCCAATTGCCGCATCGGAAACAGGGGCACCAAGTTTTCCTCTGGCCATTTGCAAATGTGGCTTGCACAAACCCCTTGGTTTTTGTGAACCATTCAGCACTCCATTTGTTCTGACCAGTGTGACCGGTATACATCCACGCACGATCACTCATCTTGACTTTTAGAGCTACTGGACACACAACAATTATATATATAATTCACCATGTATATATTCATTAGTTGATCTACTTTGTCAATTTTATTACGTCCATGCAACCTACACTCTAATAGGTAATGATAGGTCCTAATCCCACCCGAGTATGTGTAGATTGGGTTCATTTTCCCAAGCTATGCTCCAGATCCGACGCAAAATTTCGGCAGCACCTCCCCGCTGTTCTCCTGATACACGTCTCTGCAATAAACAGAGAGAATGTGTACCCAAAGAATAACAGGGGAGGTACTGACGAAATTTATGCGTCGGATCCGGAGCAAAGCATATGGGAAAATGAACCCAATCTACACATACTCGGGCTGTCCATGGATATCGTTGGACAATTCGAAAGAATCAAGGTTATAAATATGCAAATGCATGCATATTTATAACTATGACGCTTTCGAATGGGAGACACATATTGGTTACGCATACTGATGATTCAGGACACATATACAGCTAGCTACCAAATTTCATGTCATTTGTGCAAATAATTAATGGGGGAGAAGGACATGTCATTTGTGCTCACCCACGAACGAAGGGGCAGAGCTCGTCAAACGCACGGCGAGGTCGTCGAACACCAAACCTCGCAGCGATGAAACAACTGCACATTTAAATCTACCCGATCAACACAATTATATATGATGTTTTCCATAACAAAATCGAAAAATATATGACCTAACTAATAATTCACAAATATATAACCCCGCCGGCCTCTGGAAGGCCAAAGAGCACATTTTCGGGAGGTTTAGGGGGTCGGGGTGTCATGTCGGTGTCGGGGTGCTGTTTCGGGGTCAGGGTGTCGTTTCGGGGTCGAGGTGTCGGGGTGTGGTGTCGTGGTCTGTGTGTCGGGGTGTGGTGTCGGGGTCGGGGGGTCGGGGTCAGGTGTCGGGGTGTGATGTCGGGGTCGGGGTGTCGGGGTTAGTGGTCGGGGTGTTTCCTTCTATCCTTCTTCTTCTTTCCTTCTCTTCTTCTTCTTTTTTCTTCTTTTCTCCTTTCTTCTTCTTCTTCTTCTTTCCTTTCTTCTTCTTTCCTTTCTTCTTCTTCTTCTTTTTTCATCTTTTTTCTACTTCTTTTCTTTTCTTCTATTCTTCTTCTTCTACTTCTTCTACTTCTTTTCTTCTTCTTCTTCTTTTTCAACTTTTTATACTTCTTTCCTTATCTTCTTTTTCATCTTTTTTCCACTTCTTCTTCTTTTCTTCTACATATTCTTTTTTCTAACAATAACACTAAATTTTCTTATTTTCTAACACTAAATCTAACACTAACACTAACACTAACAATTAAACAAGAATTAAACAGCAAAAGAAAGAAAAACAGAAAAAAATACTCACCAGAGCAGGGGCGACGCTGGCGCCGGGGTGGTGGGTGGGTGGGGGGCGGCGGGGCTCCAGGGCAGTGGGATGGCCGGGCGGCGGGGGCGGGGGCGGCGCCGGGCGGGAGGGGCGGGGGCGGGGGCGGGAGGGGCGGGGGCAGCGCCGGGCGGCGGGACGGTGGGGGCGGGGGCGGGGGCGGCGCCGGGCGGTGGGACGGTGGGGCGTCGGCGTGTGGGTAAGGGGCGGTGGTGGGGGAGGCGCCGGGCGGCGATGGCGGGGGCGGCGGGGCACCGAGGCGTCGGCGGGTGGGGGGAGGGGGTGGAGGCGGCGGCGGCGCCGGGCGGCGGTGGCGGGGCGGCGAGGGCGGGGGCGGCACCGGGCAGCAGGGGCGGGGGCGGCGCGGTGGGTGGACGATGTGGGCGTCGGGGAGGAGGTCGAGGGAGAAGAGAGAGTAACGGGCGGGGGAGGGGGCTCGGCCGTTAGTTAGGTTAGTTAGGTTAGACTTTGCCGTCCGCCCTCCTTTGCCGTCCGCTTTTGTTCATATTTGCCGTCTGCTGCGGACGGCAAAGAGGGGGGACGTTAAGTTTTTTCGTTAGTGGGTGCCACCTCCCTCTTTGCCGTCAGCCAGCGGACGGCAAAGAAATGGCCGATGGCAAAGACCTTCTTTGCCGTCTACCATGTGCCGTTTGCTTTTTGGTAGCTGATGGCAAAGACCTTCTTTGCCGTCCGCTAGCTGACGGCAAAGATATGGCAGATGGCAAATTCCCTGATTCCAGTAGTGAATGGAGCACCTACCAACAAGAGATCAAGTTTTAACCTTAGCTGGTGTATCACTAGGATCTGGAGTATTACATCAAGAAGTTTAGGGTGGATCTGCAGGAATCCGTATTTGACAAGGAAGCAGTTCGTGAAGAACTCAGGACCCAGAAGCTGAAAGTAGCCAAGCTGGAGGAGCAAAACCTTGAGATACAGGAGATTAGTCAGGAAATGAAGGATAGAAGGACATGGTTCATGTCAAGGAGGTTGAAACACAGAAGTTTGGAACGCAACTCCAGAATATTAAAGGATGTCAGGAGAAACTTCGCGTCAACAGAGATGATCTGGCAAAAGAACTTGAGAAGGACAAGCACGATCGGAAGAAGCCATCAGAGACATGAACAAGAAGAGTTTGGCGACTTTGAAGATTTATTGACCTTTAGAAGACCAAACCCCTGTTATATACTTACGTTAGACGCAAGGATTGTGAGCTGTCATTTGTTTGTTGTTTTTTCGACAACCACAATAAAATATGTCTTTTCAAAACATTTGTTTGTATTGTGTGTATCCCTCCCTATCTCTCTTATCTCACCCCAAAACCCTTGGACCCAATAGAGGATGAATGGAGATGAACTCACCATTCCGGATCGATGAGTCAATTGGAGACTAACCGATGGATCCAGAACATGGAGGATCACATGAAGAATAACCCTATAGTCGGAAAGGATATGGCCCAGCATGCTCTTCAATGCTTTGAAAGAGGTGCTGCTACTTGGTGGAGGATGTACCAAACCATCGATGGATGGCAAGGAGTAACCACTTGGGAAGAATTTAAGTTGACGCTGCTAAAGTCTCGGCTTGTGTTCCAGAAGATGAGGCCTTATGGAAATGATATGAAGAAATCTTGTGCATGCAAGCTCTGTGGAGAAATAGGACACAATCATAAGGAGCACAAGGATGAATGCCCTAATTGTGAAGGAAGTCACCCAGCTGAAGAATGCCCAACTAGGCAGATTACTTGTTTCTTGTGTGAAGGAACTACCCACTACCCTGCACAGTGTCACATTTACCCCATGGTACAAAGAACCATTCAGTAGAAGAAAGAAACAATGAAAGGAGCCCTCAAGGAAATTTTAGAAAAAACCCGTGATGAAGGAAGAGGTGGAGGACACACCTAAAGAGGACCCAATTAAGCCCTGCACCAAGTCAAGCTATTCATGTGGAGAAGAAGGACACATCTCCCAGGATTGTCTGAATGGGGATCTAGTAGAACTCCCGACAAAGGAAGTAGAGTATGACCCACATGAAATAGAAGCCCTGATTGGAACGGAAAAGTCCAGAAAGAGAAGTAGATTGGATTCCAGGAAGGATCTGAGTCATATCACCTGTTTCAGGTGCAAGGAGTCAGGGCACTACTTCAGCGGTTGCCCAAAAAGGAAACCTCGAGACTTGTCAGAAGTGATATGTTTTCGTTGTAATGAAGCAGGGCACTTTGCCAGAGATTTCCCCAAAGAGAAGGAGACTTGTGATGAATAGTTGAGTTAGCAACAAAAGAAATGTAGTAGTAGTAGTGGGAACAATTCTTTTACATTGAGGTGTTGAGTTGAGGCATGTAATGGAAATGCAGGAGATTGTAGTAATTTCAGAAGCAATAAAGTTGGCATCGTTGGAACTAATTTGGATCTTATGAGTTGTCACTCTATGAAGAAGCATTTTGACCAATTTCGAGGATATGAGAAATATGGTCTATGGGAGGTAGTACCCTATGAGGACCCTTGACCCCTGGAAAAGAAAATGATATTCCACGAAGTGGACTACGGACGAAATAAGTACGAGTTTTATCTCGATAGGTTGGATGCCCCCAAGAGTATGAAGGGAAGAAGTATCATTGGATATAAAGGAGGTATGATGTTGGTAATAAGGAGCAATTGTAACTCCAAGATGAGTCTGAGTAATCACGTCTTAGTTTGGTACCAATAGAAGGATGGAAGACAGTACAATTGGATGGATTTAAGAATGCTAGGAAGCTGGATGTTGGAGTAATGATCAGATGCCCCGATAATAAGTTCAAGGATTACAAGTGATGAGATGGGCCATAACCCACATGCCCCAGGACCTGCCAAGAATCAAGCACACTCTTGCTGAAGGAAAAACCCTGGAAGAAGATATGCCTTTATCAACAGACGATCTTATAGGAGTTTACGCAAAACCTGAGAGTTGAAAGGAACGATAGATGTTTGTTTGGCTTGCAGAATCAATGGATTCATCCAAACTTGGTTCGGCGACAAGAGAAAATTCTGCAATGCTTGTGAGGATGACCGAGTGTTAGCATGCGAGATTCACTAAACCATATACAAATAATGATTTGGGTGCGGTATGGATTGATCACCATACCGACTTACTCTTATTATTTGCCTTGCTATATGGGATGGTAAATCTGAGTGACTTGCCTATAGTAGAGAGACGACGATATTAAACCTTGTTGAACCTTGGAATGGTATGACAATTATTCCCCTTGTACAAGGCAGTTGTTGCCAATCGGTAGGACATACGGTGAGAATGAAGCCCAGACCCATTTCCCGCAGGAGAAACCATAAATTGATGACCACCATGAGATATCGATAGCTGTTTAGTATTGGCGCCAGCCCCGTCAGCTACGAAGAACTAGTACCAGAGGAACCTTACCAATATGAAAGGACAGAAGAATTGCGGTAAAGGTTATGCTGCTACCAGAAGAGCTAGAGAAGGAATTATACTAAAGATCTGAGAAGACCGGCCCTGTCAAGAATAAGGATGGAGTATATGAGTAGTGATGGGACCGTAACGATGTTTCTAAGGGTGGTAGCACCCCAGACCCCCTGAGATGATCGATGGATTTTGAGAAGACCCCAAACCTAACCTATTTCTTGCTAGCCTCTCCGAATATCGCGGACGAGATTCATTTTAAGGGTGGTAGGTTTGTAACATCCCAAAATTCTAAATTTTGGAATGTTATAATAAATAGATAGTTATGATTGATTGTTTGATTGATTGTGTGAAGTTGAGTGAAGTTTGAAACTTTTTGAAAGTTAAATGAGAGGGAATAAAAGGACTTTCCCAAACTTTCATTTTCTTTTATGATCTCCGTAAATACAAATCCTTTTCAAATACAAAACCCCAGAGAGAAGATGACATGACTTCTTCCATTTTAATAAATGAAAAGGGTTTTTGAAAATATTTGAATTTCATATTTCAAATTCAAAAACTTCAAGTAACTCAATGATTTTCATAAGAGAAAATAAAATGACTTCTTCAAAACATATGAAATATGAGTTGGGAGTTTAAAAGGATCAAATTTAAAGTGCTTTTGGAAATTATTTTCAATTTGGAGTTATTTGGACTTTATTCAAATTATTTTTCTCCAAAAATAAAATATATGGAAAATAGGGTAAAATGATTCCCTACATCAGAAAATTGGAGAGAAATAAATTTGAAATCATTTTGGTATTTTTAAAAATGATTTTTACTGGGTTTTATTGCAACAATAGCACTGTTTGCTTTATTCAAAATTTTCTAGGTTTTATTTTATGTTAAAATAAAGTTCATCTTGTAGAAAATCTTTTCCTGAAAATTTTGATATATAATATGACTATATAAAGTTTCATTTTTATTTTCGTTATTCAGTTTTCTATTTCTATTTTACTAAAAACAAAACTGCGCGTTCGCCTGGAACTAACTGTCGTCCACGTGCGCAGCATAGTGGTATCGGGCGCCCCATAATTTTGTCCTCTCTCCTACATGGGCCAGGCCCAGCCAGCCTTTTCATTTTTTTACTTAGGCCGAACTTTATTTAAAAAGCCAATACTACAGCGCGCGGCCGGCCAAGGCCTTTAGGCCCGTGTGAGGCGTTTAGCCTTACGTTTAGTCCCATATTGCCTAGCCTTTAACCTCTAAACCTCTTTTCCACCAATAAATATAGATCCATATAATCTCCAAAAATCATCTGATTCGGGTTAAATCAATATATTTTGGTTTGACTAGATTCACTAAAAATATATATTTCTCCTCTCCGACGGAAATTCTGGAAGTCGTCTTCTCTCTCTGAAGTCGTCTTTTCTCTACCTTATAAAGGTATCTTTCTTTGTTTTTTATATATATCCCATAGCTTATTATTTCTAAACTAGTACGGTAGAATAATTAGATTTATAAATTAGTCCCTGTATTTACATTTTTGGACTATAATTCTTTTAGCCATAGCCCGTTTTCTTTCGTAAAACAGCTTGGTCCTGATTTTTCAAATAGCCATAATTTTTTACTCGTTCATCCAAATTAGATGAAACCAGCGCCTACATTTATCATATCTTTTTATCCGTACCTCTGTTTTTGATGAAACCAACGCCTAAATCTTCGTAATGATCCTCTCTATCTAGTAAACCAACTTGAACATGTTTTTGACAATTTAAAAATTGAGTTTAGTTCAGATTAGCATTCGATCTTGTTTTGTCTGTTTCTTGAGTTTCTTAACTCCGTTTGAGTTGATTCTTTTTGCAAATAGAAGATCTTGACCTAAACTTTCTAATAAGGCCAAATTCACTTAATTTTGGTACTATTAGAAATTGTTTTATGGTGCAAGAGTAAATTGTTTGTTTTCGAAGTTTTCCGACATCTTCTCTTTGATTCTGTTGCATGAGTGCTTATGTATGCAATTGCTTGCTTGCGATAGATTGACCGGAGTGTGACGAGTAGAACAATCAGGAGTTATGAGTGCGAATCATCTTCATCAACCGTACAGGCAAGTTCACACTTTGATCATATCCCTTTTCATACCCAGTTTTTATGCATTAGTTTCACCCTCAAACATTGCATGGTTAGGATTTGATAACATGTGGGTATTGGGAAGTAATTGATGAGGCAGGAACCTATTGACCTGCATTCAAACCTTGGGAGTTACTTTTATGTTATGCTCATACTGCCATGCTATGCTAGTAGACGTGGATTGGGTTTGAGTGAATTCATGACAGATGTGAGATTGTTAATTATGGTTCAACTTAAGGTGGCTACTTTAATACACATCTGGGTGGATTGAGGCACCTGGGGAGTCCAGTGTTGCCTGTTTTTTTGGAAATCCCGGGGTTCCGTGTGATTTTCCTATGGACTGCCACCCAGGCTCAAAGGAATCATAAGATTATTCATGCTAGAAACTTCCATGTGCAGCCGCAAGCTACTATGGGCTCTAGCATAGTTGATTAAGCCGTGTGAACTCTTACAGTGGTAGACTAGCAGATGTAGGGGAAAGTAGGTGTAACTGTCTACTCATCGTAAGGTGCAAACACTTCTGAAAGGCTATGTCTCGGTCATCCATTTCTCAAACACCATGTAGTGCGAGAAATCCAACGGAGGAGATCGAGTCTTGCGGGGAAAAGTGTGCAAACCTCTGCAGAGTGTACAAACTAATCATGGTTAGCAGTGTCCCCGGTTATGGACGTTTTGAGTATCTAGTTCTTGGAGTATCATGTTTATCTCATCACGTTACCTAATTTATTTGTTGGGTTGTTAACTTTTAATTGGAATTGAGTTGGGGTTTACCTTCTCAATATTTTTCAACAAACTTTGTAGTTAAATAAAATATATTCCTTTGTTGTAGGGAAAAATTGGCTTTATGCAAAAATAAACTTAGTGCTTTCCATGAGCCAAATATGCATGTAGTGATAGCTATTATTCATCATTTATCTATGGTGTGAATTTGCCAGTACATTCAATGTACTGACCCTTTGTGGCTGCAACGTCTTATGTTGCAGGATTCTTACTACGAGTAAGTGATACGTTAGGGTTACAATTTCTACACTCAACTTTGCCGTTGGTGTTGATGGGAATCCACAACCTTGTTGTTACTTCCGCTATTTGGATTGAGGTAATAGTATTTACGTTACTTTATACATGTGATTTACCTCTGTTATAAATCCTCGAGTACTGTGTGTGTTAGCATTCCGATCCAGGGATGACACTTAAGCACAGAGACTTGACCATTTGAGGTCGGGTCGCTACAAGTACTTAGAGTAGTGATTTGCTTTATTATACTAACGGATCTTACCGAGTTTTCTGTTGAGTTTTGTGTGGATGAAGTGTTCGAAGATCGAGGAGGTCTCGATATGAGGAAAAGGAGGAGAGGCAAGAGCTCAAGCTTGGGGATGCCCAAGGCACCCCAAGTGATTATTCAAGGAGACTCAAGCGTCTAAGCTTGGGGATGCCCCGGAAGGCATCCCATCTTTCTTCAACAAGTATCGGTATGTTTTCAGATTTGTTTCGTTCATGCGATATGTGCAAATCTTGGAGCGTCTTTTGCATTTAGTTTTCACTTTTCTTTTTTGCACCATGCTGGTATGAGATAGTCCTTGGTTGATTTATAGAATGCTCATTGCACTTCACTTATATCTTTTGAGTATGGCTTTATAGAATGCTTCATGTGCTTCACTTATATCATTTGCAATTCGGATTGCCTGTTTCCCTTCACATAGAAAACCGCCATTTGTAGAATGATCTTTTGCTTCACTTATATTTGTTAGAGTGTGGGCATATATTTTGTAGAAATAATTAAACTCTCTTGCTTCACTTATATCTATTTAGAGAGATGACAGGAATTGGTCATTCACATGCACTAGTGCAGAACCGGGCATTAGCACCGGTTCGTAAGGCCTTGTAGTGCCGGTTATGTAACCGGCACTAATTTGTGGTCACTAAAGCCCCCCACCTTTAGTACCGGTTCAGCACGAACCGGTGCTAAAGGGCAACCACGTGGCACGAGCCAGCTCCGGGGGCCTGGAGCCCTTTAGTACCGGTTGGTAATACCAACCGGTACTATAAGGTTTGGGGTTTTTTTAGTTTTATGATTTCCTTTTCATTTAATTTTCTGTTTCCATTTTAATTCTTTTTCGTTTGCTGGTATTTTACGATACTACACATTGTACACGTTATGCATATATATATATATATATATATATATATATAAAAATAGAATTTCTAGTAGAACCAATCATGCATATATATATATCATCAATGTCTCACAAACAACCATATTAATTAATTCACACATACACACATGTATAGCTATATACAATTTCTCCTACATATGAATGTTGCCTTCGGAGCCAGTGGCATTAGCCTAATTGGTGCCTTTGGTGCCTTCGGGCGGTAGCGGGTAATAGAATTCTCCCTTCGGATTTATGACCTGGTCGAGCAAAAATCCTGCTATTTCCTCTTGAAGTGCTGGTACGTGCTCCGTTTCTATGAGCTTCTCCCGCACCTCTTTGAATTGTTAAGAAGGAGATCAATATGCATGTATATTAGTTGTGTGACTAGATATCGATAATGGTGTAAAAATTATGAATAGTGTTCTGACAAGCGTACCCATTCCTGTCTTTGAGATCTGCTCCTTTCGGACGCCATCATGCGAATGTTCTCGCAAACGCAGAATGCACACAGATCAGTCCCCTGCGACTGCTTCAGGGCCTTTACGAGAATGGAATTTGATTAGACAAAAATTAATCAAGCATGGTAATTAAAGAGATGGCAGCTAGCTAGCTAGAGCTATAGTACTACTTAATTGCTTACCTTGGGTCGAAACCATTTAAGCTTTTTTTCCATTCGCCGGGCGTGACGGCGATGAACCTTGTCCAAGCCCTGCCCGCCGACAAAGAAAATGAATAAAGGGGTTACTAAATAGTTCATATCATGAAATGACAAACGAAATAGGCCGAGATATATAGTTAATAATGATTGAAATTACCTGTTGACTATCCCATACAAGATGTTATAGTCAGTTTTTTCTGAGATTAGTGAGTCCAGTACTTCAATTGTTCCGGCGTCAACTTTAATGATACACAAGACCCAGTGAAATCTGCATGCACACACGTTTGCATGTCTTAATTAAGCGGGCATATGTAAGCAAAAACATGTAGCTAGCTAGTAGGCAAAAACAGAGAATTTGTAGTACAAGACAGTGTGACTCACTGGAAGTTGTAAGGAAGTAGTATATCTTCATTGTATTTGAGGCGCTTCAAGAACTCTAGCATTTTGTCCTCTACTTCCTTTGCATAACGTTGATTCATCTTCCATGTGTATTCATTAACGGTGTTTGGGTCAATGAACCCAATGCCAAAGCGTCCACCTTTTCTCATTTCATATATCTTCATCCTGCATAATACCACAGAAAAGAATATAGTGAGGATAATTACAGGTAATGGTTGATCAAAAGGATCACTACAGCTAGCTTGAGACTTAAATTATAGAAAGAAATCACTTACAGACAATAGCAACTGACGATAGATTTGTCGAGTGCGTCTTGATTGTATAACTGAAACAGTTCTGAATACTCAACGGACAAAGCTTTCTCATGGTAGTAATGGTCCTGCTTGACATTCAACATGAGGGACAATCGATCTAAAATCTTGGTAATGTTCATGTACCATTGATGCAATTCATACATTCTCGTTGGGAGGTTCTTGACCTTGTCTAGCGCGACCAAAGGTTGGCCCCGGACATATTTCCGTTTTACTTCATCCTCTCTAAGCAAAGGCATGGGCTCGATCTCGAGGAGTTGTGCAACAGTGATGTTGAGAACTTCAGCCTGCATTATATGCTCCTCCGTTATTACCACATTGCCCACCTCGGGAACATGCACTATTTGCCCACAATAATATTGGGCACGCGTACTGTCACCTGTTGTTGGCACAACAAGCGAGGGGATCGATTGCGCCGCCTGTTCTCCCAGCTGGGAATGGTTTTCCCGCATTTTTTGGCAGCTGCTTCTTGTTTGCTCGATCCCGATGTAGACGTGCTCGCCTCCCTTTGTAGACGTGCTCGATTTAACTTCCTGATGTGGCGCTCATAGTCTGTGTCAACAGGCTTGGGAGCTGGTGGTTGAGCCATACGAATGAAGTGGTCAATCGTTTCCTCAGGCACTTTCTCCCTTGGCGGCGGTGGCGGTTTCGGTGCAAAATGGGCTTCCACCTCGGCCTTCGATATGGCTGTGATTTCCTCCTCGGACCTGTCATAAGACCTCTACGGAAGAGGCTTGAGGCTTGGACCATATTTATATCGCTTGCCTCCGCCTGTACTTCCTGTACTACCTCGACTCGTACCTCTACGCACCATAGCTGCGGGGTGTCTCTTCTGCGATTGCTGAGACGGCGGAGACGGCTGACGGGACTGAGTTGGACGAGGAGGAGTGGCCTGAGGTTGTGCTGGACTTGGAGGAGGAGTGGACGTCTGACGCTGTGGCGGACTTGGAGGAGGAGGATTGTCCTGACACTTTGCCGGACTTGGAGGAGGAGGAGTGGCCTGACACTTTGCCGGACTTGGTGGACTTGCAGGAGCGGGAGACTGCTGACTCGGTGGCGGACTTCGACGAGGAGTCAGCTGACGCGGTGTCGGTGGCCTTCGAAAGATGATGCAATCCTTTTTCCATAGGATGATACGATGTTTGGCCTCTCCGAGAAAGCGCTCGCCGTCACTTCCAGCAATGTCAAGCTGTAGCCCTGAATATGGTGGGTCCACCACCTCATCAACCAAGACACGAGCATAGCCCGCTGGAATCAGGTTGTAATGGAAGGTTGCCTCGGGGGGATTTGTGAAAGCATAGCCGTCCGCCACCTTCATGGATATGTTCTTCATTTTGACGTGTAGCTCGCAGTTAGTGTTCTCCGTGATGTCATCCACGGGGTATCTACCCAGCATTGCGTCGTCCGGGGCGGCTGAACCCACGCTGCTTGTCGGCATGGATGGGCCGGTGCTATCCAATGCTGGATCATCCGCTAGCTACTGCAGCTGCTGAGACCCCCTTTGATGGGTAAGTGAGTCGATCTGCTCCTGCTGCCGCTGGAATTTGACTGCCAATTCCGCTTGACTTGCTTCTAGGCCTTGAAGGCGTTCATAGTCCCGCTTCCTCTGCTCCTCCTCCATCTTCCTCTTCTTCTCCTCCGCAATCTTCTTTCTCGCACGGGTTCTGTAGTCGGTGTTCCAGTCTGAAAACCCCTCATACCACGGAATAGCGTCCATGCCTCGTGTTCTTCCCGGGTGTTCAGGATTTCCCAGGGCACGCGTAAGCTCGTCGTTCTCTCTGTTGGGCTGGAACACCCCCGTTCGTGCCTCTTCTATTGCAACAAGTATCGCATCGTCGGCTCCCTTCAGACTTGCCCTCGTCGAAACATTGCCTGTCTCCAGGTCCAACTCCCCCCCATGCGCATAGAACCAAGTCCTGACCCTGGGGGGCCAGCTCTTAGTAGCCGGAGTGACACCTGCATCCTCCATCTCTTTCTCAGACTTATCCCACTTAGGCATTGCCACCGCATAGCCACCTGGCCCCAGCTTATGGAACTTATCCTTTTTTCGGCATTCTTCTTGTTTATTCTCGACCGTTCCTTAGCTAATTCCGAATCCTTGAATTTCATGAAATCGTCCCAATGATCACGTTGGTTCTCTAGTCTTCCTTCCTCCCTTGACGTACTTCTTCCATTCACGATTCTTTGTGGCTCTTGAATGCAATCGCCATCATCCTAAGAGCAGCCTCCTTGACTTTCTGCACATCTGCTTTTGTGAAATGATCTGGTAGGGTGAAATGTTCCATGAGAGTATCCCAAAGCAGATCTTTTTTATTCTTGTCGACAAAAATAACATCTGGACGTGGCTTTCCTGGCTCTCTCCATTCTTGAAGTTTGATCGGGAGTTGGTCCTTCACAAGAACTCCGCACTGACGAACGAACTTGTCCGCAATCTTCTTAGGCGCTAATGGTTTGCCAGTAGGGCTGCATGCCTCGATATTGTATTTTACGCCCGGCTTCAACTTTTTGTTCGGGCCTCGTTTCGTCATTTTGCCTGAAGATTTGCTCGATCCGGATGGCTGAAAGAACAAAGATCGATTCGTTAATATATCTTCAAGTCATTTAAAACATGGGATGATCACCAGATACCTGCTTATATAAATATAT
This sequence comes from Triticum aestivum, assembly GCF_018294505.1. Taxonomy (NCBI): domain Eukaryota; kingdom Viridiplantae; phylum Streptophyta; class Magnoliopsida; order Poales; family Poaceae; genus Triticum; species Triticum aestivum. The sequence goes on from NC_057795.1 coordinate 531,049,379, forward strand.
ATACCTCGCCGGTCTTTGTTGTTTCAGGATCAACATGTTCTTCGTCATCGTCATAATCGTAGTTCATGACTTCATCAATTTCATCGTCGCGATCGAATATCATATCACCCTCTCCGGTGTTGTTTAGAAATTCGGAGCCGTCATAATCTTCTTCATTCTGATTATCATCTAGCCCGCGTATCATATCGAACATGGTCTGTTCTCCCTCTCTGTCGGTATTGTCTGCCATAGCTTTTGTTTAACTAATCCAAAAGAAATATAAAACAATTTAGTATTCAAATTACATCGTCTCGAATAATAGATATAATTTCGAATACATCATCTAGAATAATAGATGTAATCTCGAATACATCGTCTCGAATAATATATAATATTGAATAGTACATCACTGGCTATTAGCTAATAAAGATCGAATACTACAGAAGAATCTAGGACACTCGCGGTTCCTCCGGCGCGGGCGGTGGAAACCCAAAGAGAAGGAACCCTCATAGGATCATAGCTGAAGTGAGATCCCCGGAGATACTGCCACGTATTGGAGAACCTGCCGCCCCTAACGCAACCATGTAGCGATGTACGTGCTCGTCCTCCTCCCTGACACGGCGACGTACCACCTCCGGCGGGCCCACGCGAACGCCACCAAACGAGATCAGGGTCGACGACGGGACCCGCGGCCGGGTTCCCCATCAAGCGGTGCGCCCCTCCAAGCAGCACCCCCCAGTGCCATCCCGGCGGAGCCCAGTCCCGGACATGGGTCGGCTAGACGTCGTCGCGGACGGGTCGACGGCGAGGATGCGGGCCGGGCATCGTCGAGAACAAATACTAGCTATATGCCCGCAAAAAGTAACATTTTTTTAATGATTGGATTTTGATAACTAAAATTTCTAACATTTCTATATAACACTAATTATGCTAATATAAATAATCTAAATAACACTAAAATTTCTAACATTTCTAACATTTCTATATAACACTAATTTCTAACATTTCTATATAACACTAATTTCTAACTGATTAAGCACTAATTATATCCATCTAACAAGCATTCATACATATATAATAGTGAAAAAATAATAATCTAAATAATCTAAACTAATTAAACACTAATTATCTAAACTAATTAAACATACAAAATAATAATCTAAATAATCTAAACTAATTAAATACTAATTATCTAAACTAATTAAACATGCTTGTGTGTGTGTGTACGGGCTCGGGGCTTGAGGGCTCACAGCGGGCGACGGCGACGGTTAGGCGAGGCGACGGTGAGGAGAGGCGACGGCCAGGCGACGGCTGGGGCGGCGACGGCGGGGACGGCGCGATGGGGACGGGGACGGCTCGACGGGGACGGCGCGACGGGGACGGGCCCGGGGCGGCGACGGAGACGAGGGCGGTGACGGGGACGGGGGGGGGGCGACGGGGACGGGGGCGGCGACGGAGACGAGCGGCGACTTTGGAGACGATCGAGGGCGGCGACAATGGCGACGAAGACGATGGAACAGAGGAAGGAAAACAGAGGGAAACTAAAATTTTCGTAGCAGTTGTATATATAGAGGCACCTTTAGTACCGGTTGGAGCCACCAACCGGTACTAAAGGCCTGTTTTGGCCAGGCCAAGCGGCGGGAAGCGACCCCCTTTAGTACCGGGTGGTGGCACAAACCGGTACTAAAGGCCCCCCCTTTAGTGCCGGTTTGTGCCACGACCCGGTACTAATGGTGGTGCGCTGGCACAGGTGCGGTGCGGAAGTTTAGTCCCACCTCGCTAGTCGAGGGGCTACCGCACTGGTTTATAAGCCCCAGTGTGGTAGCTCTCTCGAGCTCCTCTCCTAATCAGGCCTACTGGGCCTACCTGTCCTCCTCGCCTTGTGGGCCTACTGGGCCTTCGCGGGCCTGCATCCTGGCCCAACGAAAGGTTGTGTCGCTAGTCGTATGCAGGCCGCTTTGGCCCAGTAGGCGGGCTTTTTTTCGTTTTTTTGCTTTATTTTTTTGTTTTATTTATTTTTGAGTTGTTTTTTGCTGTATTTAGAGTTTCTTTGTGAATATTTTTGCTTTAGGTACAAAAAATTACAAACTTTCTGTTAGTGCCGGTAGATTTCAAATTTGAATAGTTTAAATTTTGAATTATTTGAAATTTGTGTGAATCACTAGTTTGTGAATAACTTAACTTTGAAAAAAGTTTTTCAGTGATTCTTTTTTCTTATGTTTAATATTAGTGTGTTTTATCATTATATTCAATTTAGTAATGCTTAGGTTATTTAAAAAATGAAATGCCTTTGTAACAGTTCAGTTTTCGTCGGAAACCCTGATACTTCGAAAGAGATTGTCCATTTTGTACACGAAGTGCATCCAGTTTTTGCCGTAACCCTCTCTACTTTCTTGCACATGCTATTTGTATGAAATTATGATACCATGCCAACTTTCAACCTTTTCTGAGTTCATTTGAATTGCTTTTCAATTTCAGGGTCATTTAGCTGGAAAAAAATCAGTAAATGCATGAAAAGAATTTGTTTGCACATAAAATTTCTTCGCGTTTCAAATGCCAAAACACATAACTACCCTAACTATTACAGACATTCCCTCCTGGGTGTGAAACACAGAAGAAAGTGATGATAGTGAAGCCGATCACATCCCAGATCTTTGGGTGTGAAACTTTTTCTTCGCGTGTGTCCCTTTGCGCCGTAACCATGGAAAATCTTCATCATTTAACGGGATGCTCGGGTCAATATTCACTGTGAATGGAGCAATTTCATCAAACTTTTCATAATCTTCTGACTTGTCTGTCTTGTCATCCACTCCCACGATGTTTCTCTTCCCAGAAAGAACTATGTGCCGCTTTGGCTCATCGTACGATGCATTCGCTTCCTTATCTTTTCTTTTTCTTGGCTTGGTAGACATGTCCTTCACATAGAAAACCTGTGCCACATCATTGGCTAGGACGAATGGTTCGTCTGCATACGCAAGATTGTTGAGATCCACTGTTGTCATTCTGTACTGCGGGTCTTCCGTTACCCCGCCTCGTGTCATATTGACCCATTTGCACCGAAACAAAGGGACCTTTAAACCACGTCGATAGTCAAGTTCCCATATGTCCTGTATATAACCATAATATGTTTCCTTTCCCGTCTTGGTTTCTGCATCAAAGCGGACACCACTGTTTTGGTTGGTGCTCTTCTTATCTTGGGCGATCGTGTAAAATGTATTACCATTTATCTCGTACCCTTTGAAAGTCATTATATTCGAAGATGGTAACTGGGACAGCAAGTACAGGTCATCTTCAATAGAGGTGCCATGCATGGTACGTGTCTGCAACCAGTTGGCGAAACTCCTGGTTTGTTCACGTGTAATCCAGTCATCAGACCGCTCCGGGTGTTTGGAGCGTAGCAAATTCTTGTGTTCATCCATATACGGAGCCACCAAGGTGGAATTCTGTAGAACTGTGTAGTGTGCTTCAGTGAGAGAATGTCCGTCCATACATATTATTTGTTCCCCTCCTAGCGTGCCTTTTCCATCCAGTCTGCCCTTATGCCGCGATTCAGGAACACCAATCGGCTTAAGGTCAGGAATAAAGTCAATACAAAACTCAATGACCTCCTCATTTTGATGGCCCTTGGAGATGCTTCCTTCTGGCCTAGCACGGTTATGAACATATTTCTTTAAGACTCCCATGAACCTCTCAAAGGGGAACATATTGTGTAGAAATACAGGACCCAAAACGTTAATCTCTTCGCATAGGTGAACTAGGACGTGCGTCATGATGTTGAAGAAGGATGGTGGGAACACCAACTCGAAACTGACAAGACATTGCACCAAATCATTCTGTAACCTTGGTATGATTTCTGGATCGATTACCTTCTGAGAGATTGCATTGAGAAATGCACATAGCTTCACAATGGCTAATCGAACGTTTTCCGGTAGAAGCCCCCTCAATGCAACCGGAAGCAGTTGCGTCATAATCACGTGGCAGTCATGAGACTTTAGGTTCTGGAACTTTTTCTCTGCCATGTTTATTATTCCCTTTATATTCGACGAGAAGCCAGACGGTACCTTAATACTGAGCAGGCATTCAAAGAAGATTTCCTTCTCTTCTTTGGTAAGAGCGTAGCTTGCATGACCCTGATGTATGCCGTCTTCTCCGTGCATACGTTGCTGGTCCTCCCGTGCCTCAGGTGTATCTTTTGTCTTCCCATACACGCCCAAGAAGCCAAGCAGGGTCACGCAAAGATTCTTCGTCACGTGCATCACGTCGATTGCGGAGCGGACCTCTAGGTCTTTCCAATATGGCAGGTCCCAAAATATAGATTTCTTCTTCCACATGGGTGCGCGTCCGTCCGCGTCCTTCGGAACAGGTTGTCCGCCAGGACCCTTTCCAAATATCACCTTCAAATCCTTGACCATATCATGTACATCAGCACCAGTACGGTGGCGAGGCTTCGTCCGGTGATCCGCCTCACCTTTGAAATGCTTGCCTTTCTTTCTTACGGGATGCCTGCTCGGAAGAAATCGACGATGTCCCAGGTACACATTCTTCTTACAACTATTCAAATATATACTGTCGGTATCATCCAAACAGTGCGTGCATCCGCGGTATCCCTTGTTTGTCTGTCCTGAAAGGTTACTGAGAGCAGGCCAATCATTGATGGTCACGAACAGCAACGCCTTTAGGTCAAATTCTTCCCCCATGTGCTCATCCCACGCACGTACACCTGTTCCATTCCACAGTTGTAAGAGTTCTTCAACTAATGGCCTTAGGTACACATCAATGTCGTTGCCGGGTTGCTTAGGGCCTTGGATGAGCACTGGCATCATAATGAACTTCCGCTTCATGCACAACCAAGGAGGAAGGTTATACAAACATAGAGTCACAGGCCAGGTGCTATGGTTGCTGCTCTGCTCCCCAAAAGGATTAATGCCATCTGCGCTTAGACCAAACCATACGCTCCTTGCGTCATCTGCAAACTCCTTCCCGTACTTTCTTTCGATTTTTCTCCACTGCGACCCGTCAGCGGGTACTCTCAACTTTCCGTCTTTCTTACGGTCTTCTCTGTGCCATCGCATCGCCTTGGCATGCTCTTTGTTTTGGAACAAACGTTTCAACCGTGGTATTATAGGAGAATACCACATCACCTTGGCAGGAATCTTCTTCCTGTGGCGCTCGCCCTCGACATCACCAGGCTCATCGCGGCTGATCTTATAGCGCAATGCACCACATACCGGGCAAGCGTTCAAATCCTCGTACTCACCGCGGTAGAGGATGCAATCATTAGGGCATGCATGTATCTTCTGCACCTCTAACCCTAGAGGGCAGACAGCCTTCTTTGCTTCGTACGTACTCTCGGGCAATTCGTTGTCCTTTGGAAGCATATCCTTTATCATTACCAGCAACTTTCCAAATCCCTTGTCAGATACACCATTCTCTGCCTTCCATTGCAGCAATTCTAGTGTGGTGCCCAGCTTTTTCTTGTCACCTACGCAATTCGGGTACAACAATTTTTTGTGATCCTCTAACATGCGCTGCAACTTCTTCTTCTCCAAATCACTTGCGCAGTTTCTCTTTGCATCGGCAATGGCCCGACCTAGATCATCAACGAGCTCATCTAATGCCTCTTCTTCAGCTTCTTCCCGCATTGCCGGCTCAGCTTCTTCCCGCATTACCGGCTCAGCTTCTTCCCCCATTGTTGTATCATCGTATTCAGGGAACCCATGGCCAGGATAGCTGTCGTCATCCTCTTCTTCTTCATTGTCTTCCATCATAACCCCTCTTTCTCCGTGCTTGGTCCAAACATTATAGTGGGGCATGAAACCGGACTCAAACAGGTGGACGTGAATGGTTCTTGACGTAGAGTAATTGTGACCATTCTTACAGCCAGCACATGGACAAGGCATAAAACCATCCGCCCGCTTGTTTGCCTCAGCCGCAAGCAGAAAAGTATGCACGCCCTCAACGAACTGGGGAGAGCATCGGTCATCGTACATCCATTGCCGGCTCATCTTCATTACACAACACCGAATAGACCAAATTAATACAAGTTCATACATAAAGTTCATACAACACTTAAATGCAACAAACAAATAACTCTCTAGCTAAAGCATTTAAATGCAACAACAAATGCGATCAAGATCGCAACTAAGGTAACAATTGATCCAACAGCATAATGATACCAAGCCTCACTATCGATGGCATATTTTCTAATCTTTCTATTCTTCAAGCGCATTTTCTCCATCTTGATCTTGTGATCATCGACGACATCGGCAACATGCAACTCCAATTCCATCTTCTCCCCCTCAATTCTTTTCAATTTTTCTTTCAAGTGCTCGTTTTCTCTTTCAACTAAATTTAACCTCTCGACAATAGGGTCGATTGGAATTTCCGGTTCACATACCTCCTAGATAAAAATATCTATGTCAACTTGATGGGCATAATTTGTCATAAACACGAAATGCAACAAATAGTTTTAAAAGAGAATATACCACATCCGAATCATAACAAGGACGAGGGCCGACGGGGACGGATATCAAAACCATGGCACTATGTATAACAAACAACGTACGGGTAAGATAATTATTACATGATTAACTATATATCCAAATCACACAAACATCAATTTTTTATATAAAATTTCATGAACAAGAGGCTCACCACAAGGTGGTGCCGGCGACGGGACGGTGCGGGCGATCGACGGTGGTTACGACGGAGATTTAGAAGGCACTAAGTAAACCACACCTACATATGCAAACTAAGTGTTATTTTTGACCTCAAATTGCATATAAATCAAATACTAGCACATATATATATTTCCTCCCAAATTACTAAACTCACAAATTAGTAACTATATAAAGCATTGCAAGAGCTAATCTAGTAATGAGAGATGAAAGGACAAAGTTGCTAACCTTTGTGATCACTTGAATGGATGGGGGCCTTCAAATCTTGACAAATTTTGGGCAAAATGTGTGATGAGCTCGAGGGGAGAAGAGGAAGAACAGAGAGGAGAGGAGAGGGGAAAGGGGGAAGAACAGAGCGAGCTGGACGAAGGGTTTATATGCAGGAGGACCTTTAGTACCGGTTCGTGCCACGAACCGGTACTAAAGGTGCTGGAGGGGGCCCAGACTGACAACATCCTGCCACCACCCTCATTAGTACTGGTTCGTGGCACGAACCGGTGCTAAAGGTTAGCCACGAACCGGTACTAATGAGAGTGGCCCGGCTAGCCGTTGGAACCGGCACTAATGTATACATTAGTGCCGGCTCTAATACAAACCGGCACTAATGTGCTGCACGTTTGACCCTTTTTCTACTAGTGATGGTTAGTCATAAAATCCTACATAAAACTTGTAGATCACTGAATATGATATGTTTGATTCCTTGCAATAGTTTTGCGATATAGAGATGATAATATGTGGGAGGTTCTAGTAAATGGTTGTGTTTAGTAAGAATATTGGTGTTAAGGTTTGTGATTCCTGAGGCATGCACGTATGGTCTCCTAACTATGTAACCAAATTGGTGCGCATTGTATTTTGATTGTTTATCTTTGCGTGAAGGTCGGGGGCGCGCGATGGTTAACTCCTACCAACCTCCCCCCTAGGAGCATGCGTAGTAGTACTTTGCTTCGAGGGCCAATAAACTTTTGCAATAAGTATATGAGTTCTTTATGACTAATGTGAGTCCATGGATTATACACACCCTTACCTTTCCGGAATTTGCTAGCCTCTACAGTACCGTGCATTGCCCTTTCTCACCTTGAGAGTTGGTGCAAACTTCACCGGTGCATCCAAACCCCGTGATACGATACGCTCTATCACACGTAAGCCTCCTTATATCTTCCTCAAAACAGCCACCATACCTACCTATCATGGCATTTCCATAGCCATTTCGAGATATATTGCCATGCAACTTCCATCATCATCATATACATGACTTGAGCATTTATTGTCATATTGCTTTGCATGATCGTAAGATAGCTAGCATGATATTTTCATGGCTTGTCCGTTTTTTTATGTCAATGCTACGCTAGATCATTGCACATCCCGGTACACCACCAGAGGCATTCATATAGAGTCATATCTTTGTTCTAGATATCGAGATGTAATATTGAGTTGTAAGTAAATAAAGTGTGATGAAAGGATGATGGAAGCATTGTCCCATGCGAGGAAAGGATGATGGAAGCTATGATTCCCTCACAAGTTGGGATGAGTCTCCAGACTTTATGAAAAATAGAAGAGGCCAAAGAAGCCCAAATAAAAAAAGAGGCCAAAGAAGCCCACCAAAAAAATTAATAAATAAATAAATAAGAGAAAATGAAAAAATGAGACAAAAAGAGAGAAGGGGCAATGCTACTATCCTTTTACCACACTTGTGCTTCAAAGTAGCACCATGTTCTTCATAGAGAGAGTCTCCTATCCTTTCACTTTCATATAGTAGTGGGAATTTTTCATTATAGAACTTGGCTTGTATATTCCGATGATGGGCTTCCTCAAATGCCTGAGGTCTTCATGAGCAAGCAAGTTGATGCACACCCACTTAGTTTCGGTTTGAGCTTTCATACACTTATAGCTCCAGTGCATCCATTGCATGGCAATCCCTACTCCGCGCATTGACATCAATTGATGGGCATCTCCATAGCCCGTTGATTAGCCGCGTCGATGTGAGACTTTCTCCCTTTTTGTCTTCTCCACACAACCTCCATCATCATATTCTATTCCACCTGTAGTGCTATATCCATGGCTTGCGCTCATGTATTGCGTGAGGGTTGAAAAAGCTGAAGCGCGTTAAAAAGTATGAACCAATTGCTTGGCTGACACCGGGATGGGCATGAGGTGTACCTTGTGTCAAAAAAAGGGAGCATAAAAGACTATATGATTTTGTAGGGATAACGTTCTTTAGCATTGATATTTTGAAAGACATGATTGTTTGTTGGGATGCCCGAGTATTAAATTGTTTTATGTCAAATGATAGACTATTGCTTTGAATCACTCATGTCTTAATATTCATGCCCTGATTAGATATATGATCAAGATTATGCTAGGTAGCATTCCACATGAAAAGTCATCTTTTTTATCATTTACCTACTCGAGGACGAGCAGGAATTAAGCTTGAGGATGCTGATACGTCTCCGTCGTATCTACAATTTTTTATTGTTCCATGCCAATATTATACAACTTTCATATACTTTTGGCAACTTTTTATACTATTTTTGGGACTAACATATTGATCCAGTGCCAGTGCCAGTTCCAGTTTGTTGCATGTTTTTTGTTTCGCAGAAAATCCATATCAAACAAAGTCCAAATGGGATAAAAACAGACGGAGAATTTTTTTTTTGGAATATTTATGAATTTTGGGAAGAAGAATCAATGCAAGACGATGCTTGAGGGGCCCACGAGGCAGGGGGCGTGCCCCAGAGGGGTGGGCGCGCCCCTGACCCTCGTGGACACCCCGTAAGGCGGTTGTTGCCTTTCGCCGCAAGAAAGATAATATCCGGAAACAAATCGTGTTGAAATTTTCAATCCAATCGGAGTTACGGATCTCCGGGAATATAAGAAATGGTGAAAGGGCGGAATCTGGAACGCAGAAACAGAGAGGGACAGAGAGACAGATCCAATCTCGGAGGGGCTCTCGCCCCTCCCACGCCATGGAGACCATGGACCAGAGGGGAAACCCTTCTCCCATCTAGGGAGAAGGTCAAGGAAGAAGAAGAAGAAGGGGGCTCTCTCTCCCCCTCACTTCCGGTGGCGCCGGAACACCACCGGGGCCATCATCATCACCGCAATCTACACCAACACCTCTGTCATCTTCACCAACATCTTCATTACCTTCCCCCATCTATCTACAGAGGTCCACTCTCCCGCAACCCGCTGTACCCTCTACTTGAACATGGTGCTTTATGCTTCATATTATTATCCAATGATGTGTTGCCATCCTATGATGTCTGAGTAGATTTTCGTTGTCCTTTCGGTAATTGGTGAATTGCTATGATTGGTTTAATTTGCTTGTGGTTATGTTGCTGTCCTTTGGTGCCCATCATATGAGCGCGCGCGTGGATCACACCATAGGGTTAGTTGTATGTTGATAGGACTATGTATTGGAGGGCAAGAGTGACAGAAGTTTCAACCTAGCATAGAAATTGATGCATACGGGATTGAAGGGGGACCAATATATCATAATGCTATGGTTGGGTTTTAACTTAATGAACATTAGTAGTTGCAGATGCTTGCTAATAGTTCCAATCATAAGTGCATAGAATTCCAAGTCAGGGATGACATGCTAGCAGTGGCCTCTCCCACATAAAACTTGCTATCGGTCTAGTAAAGTAGTCAATTGCTTAGGGAAAATTTCACAACTCCTACCACCACTTTTCCACATTCGCTATACTAAATTTATTGCTTCTTTATCTAAACAGCCCCTAGTTTATATTTATGTGCTCTTTATATTCTTGCAAATCTATCCAACAACACCTACAAAGTACTTCTCGTTTCATACTTGTTTTAGGTAAAGTGAACGTTAAGCGTGCGTAGAGTTGTATCGATGGTCGATAGAACTCGAGGGAATATTTGTTCTACCTTTAGCTCCTCGTTGGGTTCGACACTCTTACTTATCGAAAGAGGCTACAATTGATCCCCTATACTTGTGGGTTATCAAGCACATGCTCACTGCTTGAGCTATTCTCCTCCATCTTTTAGCTATAGAACATGTTGTAGACTTCATGTCTCTCAACTCGGGTATTTGCTTGAAATATTAACTTCAACTCCTCGAACATCTCGTATGGTCCATGATGTTCAAAAGGTCTTTGAAGTCCCGATTCGAAGCCATAAAGCATGGTGCACTAAACTATCAAGTAGTGATCATATTGAGCTAGCCAAATGTTCATAACGTCTGCATCTGCTCCTGCAATAGGTTTGTCACCTAGCGGTGCATCAAGGACATAATTCTTCTGTGCAGCAATGAGGATACACCTCAGATCACGGACCCAATCCGCATCATTGCTACTATCATCTTTCAACTTAGTTTTCTCTAGGAACATTTAAAAACATAGGGAAGCTATAACACGAGCTATTGATCTACAACATAATTTGCAAAATACTATCAGGACTAAGTTCATGATAAATTAAAGTTCAATTAATCATATTACTTAAAAACTCACAGTTAGATAGACATCCCTGTAGTCATCTAAATGATCACGTGATCTAAATCAACTAAACCATGTCCGATCATCACGTGAGATGGAGTAGTTTTCAATGGTGAACATCACTATGTTGATCATATCTACTATATGATTCACGCTCGACCTTTCGGTCTCCAGTGTTCTGAGGCCATATCTGTGTATGCTAGGCTTGTCAAGTTTAACCCGAGTATTCTGCATGTGCAAAACTGGCTTGCACCTGTTGTATGTGAATGTAGAGCTATCACACCCGATCATCACGTGGTGTCTCGGCACGACGAACTGTAGCAATGGTGCATACTCAGGGAGAACACTTATACCTTGAAATTTAGTAAGGGATCATCTTATAATGCTACCGCCGCACTAAGCAAAATAAGATGCATAAATGATAAACATCTCATGCAATCAAAATATGTGACATGATATGGCCATCATCATCTTGTGCTCATGATCTCCATCACCGAAGCATCGTCATGATCTCCATCATCACCGGCGCGATTCCTTGATCTCCATTGTAGCATCGTTGTCGTCTCGCCAACTATTGTTACTACGACTATCACTACCGCTTAGTGATAAAGTAAAACAATTACATGGCGGTTGCATTGCATATAATAAAGCGACAACCATATGGCTCCTGCCAGTTGGCGATAACTTTATTACAAAACATGATCATCTCATACAATAATTTATATCACATCATGCTTGACCATATCACATCATAGCATGCCCTACAAAAATAAGTTAGACGTCCTCTACTTTGTTGTTGCAAGTTTTACGTGGCTGCTACGGGATTCTAGCAAGAACTGTTCTTACCTACGCATCAAAACCACAACGATTTTTCATCAAGTGTGATGTTTTAACCTTAAACAAGGACCGGGCGTAGCCACACTCGATTCAACTAAAGTTGGAGAAACAGACACTCACCAGCCACCTTTGTGCGAAGCACGTCGGTAGAACCAGTCTCGCGTAAGCGCACGCGTAATGTCGGTCTGAGCCGCTTCATCCAACAATAACGCCGAAACAAAGTATGACATGCTGGTAAGCAGTATGACTATTATCGCCCACAACTCTTTGTGTTCTACTCGTGCATATAACATCTATGCATAGACCTGGCTCGGATGCCACTGTTGGGGAACGCAGTAATTTCAAAAATTTCCTACGATCACGCAAGATCTATCTCTAGGTGATGCATAGAAACGAGAGGGGAGAGTGTTGTCTACGTACCCTCGTAGACCAAAAGCGGAAGCGTTATGACAAAGTGGTTGATGTAGTCGTACGTCTTCACGATCCGATCGATCAAGTACCGAACGCATGGCACCTCCGCGATTTGCACACGTTTAGCTCGGTGACGTCCCTCGAACTCTAGATCTAGCTGAGGCTGAGGGAGAGTTCCATCAACACGACGGCGTGGTTCGCTTAAGCACTACAACGATATGACCGAGGTGTAAAACTATGGAGGAGGGCACCGCACACGGCTAAGATATTGTCTATTATGCCTTTGAGGTGCCCCCTTCCCCCGTATATAAAGGAGGGGAGGAGGAGGCCGGCCAACAAGGGGCGCACCAGGGAGATGGGAGTCCTACTAGGACTCCAGTCCTAGTAGGATTCGACCCCACCCTTTTTTCCTTATTATCGGAGGGGGAAAAGGGGAAGGAGAGGGAGTAGGAGGAGGAAAGGGGGGTGGCGCCCCCTTCCCAAGTCCAATTCGGCCTCCTGCCCATAGGGGGGTGCACTAGCCCCTTGTGGGCTGGTGTGCTTCCCTCTTATGGCCCATAAGGCCCATAACTTCTCCCGGGGGGTTCCGGTAACCTCCCGGTACTCCGAAAAAATGCCCGAACCACTCGGAACCATTCCGATGTCCAAATGCAACCTTCCAATATATGAATCTTTATGTCTCGACCATTTTGAGACTCCTTGTCTCGTTTGTAATCTCATCCGGGACTTCGAACAAACTTCGGTACATCATATCACATAAACTCATAATACCAATCGTCATCGAACGTTAAGCGTGCGGACCCTACGGGTTCGAGAACTATGTAGACATGACCGAGACACGTCTCCGGTAAATAACCAATAGCGGAACCTGGATGCTCATATTTGTTCCTACATATTCTACGAAGATCTTTATCGGTCAAACCACATAACAACATACGTTGTTCCCTTTGTCATCGTTATGTTACTTGCCCGAGATTCGATCGTCGGTATCATTATACCTAGTTCAATCTCATTACTGTCAAGTCTCTTTACTCGTTCTGTAATACTTCATCCCACAACTAACTCATTAGTTACAATGCTTGCAAGGGTTATAGTGATGAGTATTACCGAGAGGGCCCAGAGATACCTCTCCGAAACACGGAGTGACAAATCCTCATCTCGATATATGCCAACCCAACAAACACCTTCGGAGACACCTGTAGAGCACCTTTATAATAACCCTTTTATGTTGTGACGTTTGGTAGCACACAAAGTGTTCCTGCGGTATTCGGGAGTTGCATAATCTCATAGTATGAGGAACTTGTATAAGTCATGAAGAAAGCAGTAGCAATGAAACTGACACGATCATAATGCTAAGCTAATGGATGGGTCATGTCCATCACATCATTCTCCTAATGATGTGATACAGTTCATCAAATGACAACACATGTCTATGCTTAGAAAACATAACCATCTTTGATTAACGAGATAGTCAAGTAGAGGCATACTAGGGACTACAAGTTTTTGTCTATGTATTCACACATGTACTAAGTTTCCAGTTAATACAATTCTAGTATGAATAATAAACATTTATCATGAATTTAAGGAAGTCTCTCCCTAATTTAATAATAAAGCACGGATTGGATCTCCGGATTCACCGTCATAATACACTTCTTTCCATGATTTTACGCTTTCAATTTGAATTTAAGACATATTCAAGGTGGTACTAAATTTCCGTACGTGAGCTTTCCTCTCGCGTCCTCAAATATCAGATTCAACATAGGCAGCCCATTATTCTGGTACACGGCCCATTATTCTGGTCCACCTAGCCCAACAAACAAATAAAAATCAGCGAGCTAAGACGAGGGCGGACTCTCGATCAGTTTGGAGTTTTCCCTTGACCCTCCCATAAATATCGGCTCAAGATTCAGGAAAGAGAGAAGGGGAAGAGGTGGATCCCCTGGAGGCGGAAGGAGCCGGTTGACGGCCGATCCGACGGGGCACTTCATCTCAACCATGAGGCCGCGATAGTATACGGTCGCGCACATCAGCCATCTCATCAAGCAAGGACGCGGGGGCGCTGCAATCGCTGCTTTGAGAACCCACCGGTCCAGCGGACAACCATGGTCGATTGGAGCTGCTAAGACAGCGGCGGCGCAGGCGGGCAGCCCCACTTTGAGGTGTGGTGGCTCGTGTCAAGGAGCCAACCATGATTCAGAAGGAACGATTTGATTATCTTCTTATGTACGTGAATAATACAGTCTAATCAGCACACAATTGAGACTTTGAGATCTCAAACGCCATTGGCCGAAGTTGCTCGTTCGGTTGGTTCGTCAATTGGTCCTTCTGACCGCCAACAATACGGCCCTATGGGAACTAGAAAAACAGTGCATACAACCACGAGATCATGATCCAGAAAAACCTGATTCACCACTGATCCGCTGCTCTGGCTACCGTTCGTCGTGGAGCGCCTGCACCGTTCCCTCGCCGCCCTCCGCCCATACTGTACTCACAAATCACCATGTCGTCTTCCTTGACTGGAAACTCCAGGAAAGATGGCTTTATCATATTGAAGCACCGCGGCCGCCGCCGCTATAACCAACGCCACAAGTAATATCTGGGTGATCAGGGCACCGGATGACGATTAGCTGGATGCATGCTTATCAACTGAAGGCAAGCAGCTAGATGCATGTACGGATGATTACTGCAGGCGGACAGAGATAAAAATACTAAGATCGAGCACGTCACGTCCTCAGGTGCGTCCCTATGCATATATGTGATTATGTGCATGAAGCAAATAGCTAGATGCAGTATTGACATTAACTAAACTGAATTAGACTTCAAGATACTTTTTATTTTCTATTAGTGCCACATCTGTCACAATTTATATCCACAATTACTCACGCTTGTCGTCGTCTTCATAAAAAACTCAAGGTCTATCCGAAGTAAATATATTTGTCGCTGCATTACTTAGAGCCAATAATACATGTACATGTGTTTTTCAACTATTTAGAGATCTAGATATAGATACTATGTGATGCGCAGGTAATTTCACACTTTGAAGGAAGTTTGTTTAGTTTTCAGACTTAAGTTAAGTTTGTTTCGATCCAAATCCAACAATAAAATTTGGATAATTTCTCAATGTTAACTACAATGAGTGGCATGTATTTATACCATGACTTATCAGCTTGATCAATAATGTATTTTTGTATTTTTGCAGTTCCTTTTTTTGTGGGAGAAGGAACTGTCATTAATCAAACGAGATGATTACATTTAGACTTAACTATGCTACTATCTCTTCGGGAAGTTTCAAAGCCAGCACACAGTTCGCTGTTGCACCCGTCCCATACAAGAAAGGGTGTGGCTAGCAGCATTAGCATGTCGAGTGATCTTAAGTAGACTAATGTTCCTCCTGCATATGTATTTTTGTGGTTCATATATGGTGAAAACTTTATATGCCAGCCAGGGGCGGAGCCAGGATTTCGGTATAGGGGGGGCCAAGTCAAGTTCATATTTTTTTTGTCTCGACTGGAAAAAAAATATCATTATACGCCACACCTATAAAATATTGTACGAGTTTAAATTTTCCTCTACAATTGCCAATAAGATGAGAAAATTTAATAATTTCATTGGAAGAGAAATTACCAGCTAATTTTTTCAATGTATTTGATCATGGTGAACCGAAGTAAGTCATATCCCATTTGGCGGCGCTTAAATGATAATTACTGTTTAGAGTGTTTCGAGGCACTTTTCGGCCTATACGGTCCCTCGGATACATAAAAATATCGATCTTCATCTTGCTTGTCCAGTGGCAGCTCTCAAATTTGACAATGTTTACCAGGGTCTCTCTGATAAGCCAATTTTGTTCTTCTTCTGCAACTTTTACTATGTCCAACATATCAGCCACATTAAAAATTTCACTAGGTTTAGAACTTGAAGCAACCAGCGTAAAAAATGAATTAATCTAAACGGTGAATGGCGGCACTTTTCTCTTCATATCTGCTGAATTGCAATTTCATAATTAGCTATGTTGTAGTTTGACATAGGAAAAAATTGCATCACAAATAATAACTCATACAAGGTAATTTGCATCAGATCACAATAATTTCTAGTAGACATATAATATAGGAACTGTTCATTGAATCACAGCATCGCTAACCAGGCAACCAAAACAAGTAGACAACAAAAATCTGATGATACAAGATGAGAATTGAGATTAGTAGATTGTGTGATGCATTGATGTGTGTTGAACCTTGGGTCCTCGGCTAGTTCCCGTTGGTTGCAGCCGGAAGATTTGACAAGTGAAGAAGGCAGTGTCACACCGTCGCCATATGAATAGGATCGAGATCGCAGTAGGGCAGGGAGAGCAGAGGCGGCCGGGCGGGCTAGGGCACGGAATGGCGATGACTAATTTCCGGGTACTAATCCATGTACGGGCTTTTTTTGGGAGCGAAATCCACGTACAGGCTAATCATCACAGGAGAACGCAACGCCCTACCTGGCCGCTAGTGGGCTTCACATGGGCCTTTTTCCTTTTCCAGAATCAACGTTGAGATAGGGGGGGGGGGGGGGGCAAGTATGTATATACGTGGGAAATACGTGCCTTTGTATCGCTAATCACCACAGCATCGCTCGATCGTTAGGGGGGCCAGGCCCCTGCTCGCCCCCCTTGTCTCCGCCACTGATGCCAGCTTTCACATACACATATCTGAGTAATACCACCTCCGATCCATAATAAGTATCGCAGTCACTTATTTTATTTTAGATAGGAGGGGGTATCATTTTTTTTTGTTTTTCAAGGATGAGTGTTGCATCTTAATAGTAGCATGGCTGCCGAATGCCCAGCAATTTTACACCAAACGAAAGATAAGTCCAGGCAGAAACCGACTGATTGGGTGCTATAGTTCAATACTGCACCACGGGAGGTAAACTGTCAAATACCATATGAATTGTCAAATTCATTTTTTACCCGTTGCAACGCACGGGCTCTTTTGCTAGTTTTTCTCTCTCTAATAATAAAGCACGGATTGGGTCGGTTCACCGTCGCGGCGTTTTTGCATAAAGATCCCTGTGCTTTTTAGGAATTAACCCGCAGTCACGTCCCTGAGTAAAATAACGGTTCCCGTGAAAAAAAGGGCCGCCCGCATCCTTTCGCACACGCACGCCTAGCTACCTGCATCTCCCCGACGGCTTCGCCTCACCGGCGGCAGGCCACCCCGCGCCCAACTAGCCTCGCCTCGCACCGGAGGCGTCCGGAGGCAGGCCAACCCTCCGCCCGACTCGCCTCGCCTCGCACCGGAGGCGGCCGGTGGCAGGTCGGACCCCCCCCCCTCCCCTCGCTGCTGCCGCCATCTACCACCACCATCCTCGCCGATCCCTCCCTCGCCCAGCCATATCTAGACGCCTAACCGAGAGAGGAGGAGGGGGGGTTGACAAGGAGAGAGCAGTCAGCCGTTGGCGGCGCCGCCTCTGAGTACAGGTAGGCGACGGCGGCGACTCGGTAGCAGCGAGCGGCCAATTCATCTCGCCTTCATCTCCTCGCTAGCTCTCTGTCCTTCAAAGGTTCCAAGATATGGCCTCTACTCCTCGACAGCCACACCGAGCGGCCCGTCCAAGAAACCAGCCCTGCCGCCCTGCTGCTCCCAACCCCCCCTGAGTCTCAACCTTGCCGCCTATTCTGGTCGATGTTGTGATTGATAATAACCAGGAAGATTTTACCGCTCAGTTCATCCATTTGAATCCTTCTGCTATAATTGTGTTCCCTACCCTTTCTTACTTGCAGGAAATTCAAGTGGGTACACATGTGAGTATCTTCTCCTTCCCTCTGTTGTATGCATGTGGTCATTTGTTATCGCTGATTAAGAATCAAGATCCGTTACTTTCTTGAATATTGAAGACTGTCTTAGTTGGTACAGATTAAACTTGACAAATACAATTTCCTTTTGGTTCCATCTGACAATTTAGTTGTATTATTGATTTGAGCAGTTTTCAGCAATCTTAAGCCGTCTTCAGATTTTAGCTCACTCAATCATTCTGAATTATTTAACCTCAGTATGAGGTACATGTGTTCCAAAGATTAATCCTGAGAAATTTGTAGTTGACCGGTTGGGTCTGTTTGATTTCTTTAGTAGACTGCAGCGGCAGTCACCATTGTTCATGATCTATTCTAAAGCTAGATTATTTGCACTGCAATATCTTTGTTACTTCAATCAAATAGTTCAGCCGTGTCTTATTGATTTGGACGGTTCTTATTTTAGCATGCTCGGTCTCTGGATTATTTACTGTCAATTTTGATACCTGCTCATGGCGGCTATGTGTAGAAACACGATCACGGTGGAGGAGATCTCGACGGTCGTTGTGAATCTGGGGCGGAAGAAGGGCACGAATATCACCTTCCTAGAAGAATCTGATTTTTCTGGTACTGTTATGTGTTTCAAAAAGTTATTGGGATGTAATTTTTGTATTGACACTATAATCTATGAAGTTATATTTTCAGACATTTCACTTTTTGCATCAGCCGAGAGGCACAATTTATTTTCAAATAATTTCTGAAGTAAAATTTGTGAATGAACTGCATGATGTTTCATGTGTCTGATTTGTACTTGAAATAAAATATTACCCCCTCCGTCCAGAAATACTTGTCAGAGGAATGGATGAATCTAGACTTATTTTAGTTATAGATACATCTAATTTTATCCATTTCTCCGACAAGTATTTCGAGACGGAGGGAGTAGATAGAAAGGTCAAGAGGAAATGTGAGAAAGTTTTCCAAAAACTGAAGAAACTTTTTTATTTTTCTTCCCATTACAAGTTTGCAATTTATACTATGCTTAATTTTTACTATAACGTCAAATTTATCATGTTTAAAGATGAATGGTAAATGAAATAAGGAAAGAAATTATGGTGCCTAGAATTTATATCCCTTAGCGCTTCATCAAAATGAGAAAATATTGTTTGATCCTTGTTCAGTCTTATTTGCAGCGTAAACTATATTTACTATTCATTCTGACCAGGAGCATCCAAACAGGGAGGTGCTTCACACCCTGTTTATCATGTTTAAAGATGAATGGTAAATGAAATAAGGAAAGAAATTATGGTGCCTAGAATTTATATCCTTAGCGCTTCATCAAAATGAGAAAATATTGTTTGATCCTTGTTCAGTCTTATTTGCAGCGTAAACTATATTTACTATTCATTCTGACCAGGAGCATCCAAACAGGGAGGTGCTTCACACCCTGCTCTAGGCATGTACTACAACGCCAACCACATGGCAAAGATTGCTGACAACTGTTAAGAGAAAGCAAACAACTGAGGAGGAACAATCTTGTTTGTGCCTAATGATGGTTGTCTGAACCTGACACCAGATACCATGACAACCTTGAACCTGGACACCAGGTATATCTCCCACGGCGTGCCTCTTTAGACCAAATCCATCAATCAACACCTCGTCAATTTGCTCCATGAAGTTCAGGAACCATCATTAAGCACAAACAAGATTGTTCCTCCTCGGTTGCTGGCCCTTTAATCATAAAAAATGATGTGTTGTGCTGGTTAGCAAGTTTTATCTCCCTCGTGGACAGAATATATTCATTTTTTCAGTACGATAGCTTGCAAGTTGCAACGTACCACAAAGCTAGCTATTAGCTGACCTATCTTTTCTGGTTGGAGCGTGTTTGATTTCCAACAAAACAATTCATCCAGCTATCCTTTCTATTGATTTTAGTAGAATTCTCGCCGACAGAATTGATCAGGGCCAGTGTGCTCGGACGGCAAGAATGTCTCGATGACCACCATGCCCAAGGCGATGTACTTCTCTGGCGATGCCTGTGGGTCGGTGTGGACTTGCTCCGGTTCGGCTACGCCGTACTGTGTTGGATGACGTGTGTGCGTGGTGTCGGAGTTGAAGATGGACCATTGTTTCGACTCTAGACGACATGGACGGTTGAGCTTGATCACGTTTGTTGTGAATAGGTGGATAACATGGCCCCCGATGATGAAAAAGAGAAGTGATAGCACAATATAGTGCTAAATGTGTGTAAGGATTTGTTTAATTGTTGCAACGCACAAGTATTTTTTTTGCTCAATCCAGGCCGAGCATTGCATCACACAGAGGCAGAACCTCGTCCAGGTCGACGCCAAACCAGAGACCCGAACAGACGGCGTCGATCTAGAACGACGAGGCAACATGGCAAGGCGTCGCTGGGGATTCGCCACAGAAGAAAACGGCGATCTATGCCAGTGGAGAGCAGCGCGCGATACGGCGGCCGGCGGCAACATTTACTAGGGATAGTGAAATGGGGAACGTGAATAGAGATAGTGCGTGCAGTTCGTCTAGCAACGATGGTGTCTTCTTGTTTGTGTAGGCCAAGTCCTTATGTTTGGGCCAAGCCCAAATAGTGCAAAGAAAAATTGAAAATAAAATTTATTTTTTCAAAAAACAAAACATTCTGAAATATATATTTTTGAGAGAAATGTTCTTACCCCTCAAAAAACAAAACATTCCTATTCCTGAAGAACGTTCTTTTAAGCAAAACATCTATTAAAAAATGTTCTTTTTCAGGGAAATGTTTCAATTTCATAAAAAAACATTAACTGTTCTTGAGAAAGTGTTCCAATTTTTATGTAAGTGTCAACTTTTATTAAAAATTAGGAAATTTTCACATTCAATTATTCATCGACATTTATTAAATTTGGATATAAAAAATGATGCACAATGACACATGAAGTAGGTGGTGCTCCTTTTTTCGCCCGGTGCAACGCACGGGCTCTTTTGCTAGTCTCTCCCTGATAATAAAGCACGGATTGGGTCTCCGGGTTCACCGTCGCGGCGCTTTACAAAAAGGTCCCTGTTTTTTTTTCTTTATTGAACCCGCAATCCCTATTTTAATCGATCTGGAAAACGTTTCATAATTCGTTTCTCTATTTTCCGTACGTGACTAGCCTCCGTTCCCCAGCAGGAAGCCTGGAGTTAGGCGAGCAGGCTCGCTCGGCTGGATGGGCCAGTCTGGCCCATAGCCTGGCTCGTCAGTCCCACCTGCCCACGTTCGTGTTCGCAGAAACTGATCCTTTTTTTTTTGATATACCCCTAAAAAATTCCTCTTTCTTCAGAAAAAGAGATAGAAGCCGATGCAAACACTGCTGCTGCTACACCCATCCAATTTATCCTGAGAACCACGAGGGTCAAGAACCAAATCGTCCCAAGAAGGAGGAGCGAGTAGGCGGAGCAAGGGCCCGTCGATGTCGCCGCCCCCGACGCCAGAACCCGAGAAGGAGGAGCGAGTACGCGGAGCAAGGGCCCGCCGGCACTCCATGGCCATGGCGACTAGGTCTCCTGCTAAGAAGAGACGAGGTGAGATGCAAAGAAGAGAAGGGAGAGTAAGGACGGCGCGGCTACCTGTTGCTGGTCCGGCGGCGGCTCTGATCGCCTGATTCAAGTTTGGGTCCTGGTGTCCGGGTTCATCTACTCCCCGCTGCACGACGGGGGTTGCCCAGTCGCCACTCTCCCTACCCAGCCCCGCGCACCTCCTCCCCCTAGCAGCACCTCCCTGCGCTCGTGGAGACGCCGTCACCCTCGCCTACATCATCTCCATATCGTACTTCGTTCTCCTGGCTTTGCTTGACCTCCTCCTCCTTGCTCATGCTGATGCCGTAGCGCGCCGCTTCGGCCTTCCATCCATGTCTGCCGCCACGCACCTTCTACGAGGTATGCTGCGTCGTTGCTAACCGCTGGAGAAGCCGCCCACTCCATGCGTAGATACGTCAAGGCAACGGCCCTGTTGCACAACAACGTCGGGGAGCACGGCCAGAGCACAAGCTCGACGACCTTAGGGAGCAGAGGAGTGGGTGCGCGGCGTCGAGAACGACCACCCTGTCCATGGCGTCCTGTATGTCGGCCTTGGTCGCCGTTGTCAGTGGCGAAGAGCACGGGCTATGCACAGAGGTAACGCTCGAGCTCCATTTAAAGGCTCGTGGCTTCGCTACTTCTCCGTGAGCGGCGAGTACTTGTCCATGCCGAGGGCACAAGGATGAGGAGTTTACCTCTTACCTGTCAGTGTGAAGATGACGACTAATATGAACATATATAAAAAACTGCCACCACCTTGGGTGCCATGGGTATATTTGGATTGGCGCCATGATATGTAGAAGGTCAGAGTTGGAATGATAACTCACCGGCGCATTGGACAGATGCAACTACCGAGTTAAGGATGATGTTTCTTTCCTTGAAGCCATCTTCGTTGGTGTTCAGAAACCAATGAACCACCAAGCATTAAAAAAATCCAACAGCAGCAGCGCTAACAGTCAACACTCGAGCAAAATTAAGTTCCTTGTTACTCTAGTTTGTGCTCCCAACTTTCAGAGTATCAGTCCAACGCCATCACACACCGATCACCGACCTGCGTGAAAGTGAACAACTTACATACTGGGCGCTACACATAAGAGTTACCTGAACTCAACATCACCGATCCTTTCATGACCGCCTGTCTGAAACATGAAGGAATTTCACCGTTGCTTGTAGTCATCCCGAGTCAAATTCGCAGTCGTCTCACCACATGTATGACCACCAGAGCCCTGGCCCGTCTCCATGTCCCGTGCTACGGCACGCCTCGCCGCTATTACCGCGTCGAGCCTCCGCTGTCCCAGTCGAGTCTCAAGGGTCGCGAAACCACACCACTCAACCCCCACTGCAGAGTACCACCGATCATCACCGACCGATGACGAGTTTCACACTTCCATCAGACCACTGGGCTCCAGTCCGAACTGCGTGTTACTTGCTTTTTTCCCGCCGCTGAATAGGCTTCGACTCTATGTGCACTTACACCGTAGCACCTCAATTCAGCTCCACCTTCAACATGACTCCATGGTAGATGATCAGTCCACCCTCACGCCCCGTCGACTTGAAGCTCCGTGTGTACATCACCATGAATCAACCCCGCGTCATAGTCTTCTCGAAGCCACACAAGCCCTCGGGGCCTGCACCACGTGTTTCCACGCCCCAAAAGTCGTTCACCATCAGCACGCTCCTATGTCGCCGCCGCCGATCCCGCACCGTCTTCTGTACCAACCGACTCACGTCAATCCGTCAGACTATCTAGTCCGACCCAGCCGAACTTGTCCGGCTATATGACACGCTCGAGGCTCCCAAATCATTTTCAAAGAATTTCCATCCATCACATGATAATTTCATCTTAGCTGGCTTGACTTCCCGCAATGCTTTCAAGCATTCATGTTGTGCCAACAAATCTTTCACCCTTGTCTGCCATAGCCCAAGGCTTTCAGTTCCGTTGAACTTCTTCACCTCAAACCTGATACCCATTGGCGCCATGGTCCTTTGTACAGCTGACCATGTGAAAAATTATCTGAGCTTTGCATGTGATTCCCAAGTACACGAACAGAACCTCCACATACTACTAGCAATTCCAACTAGCTAGTCTTCACGTGATCTGCTCCCTTGGCTCAACCCCAAGATGCTAGCTTTGCTTTGCCTTTCTGCCTTTGCCTTCCAATGGACTATTCCTTGTGATTCTTTTAGTTCGCCAGTTGATTTGCCTGTGCGTGGTACACGAGGACTCGATCCTCCTTTTGGTCCAAAACAAATCTCAAGCGCCTGCACAGCTCCAAGCTCCTGGACACAGAAATCACGGGCATGTGGGTCGCTGCCAATGACTTGGACGTCCAGCCGTGCGTCCCAACCATGGTTTTCACTTTCAGTGAGATTTCACTGAAATTCACTTAATTTCATTAATTTCAGTAGACATTGAAATATTACGTTTCGGTCAAAATATTTCAGCAAATTCAGTAGTACACAGGAAATCAAATATTTTTCAAAATATTTTTTGAAAATTTCAAATATTTAATTAAATTCAAATGAATATTTCGGCCTTTTGGCTGAAATGCAAACTGAAATAACTGAATTTCACTGAATTTCAGTGATTTCAGTTGGTGCTGAAATTTTGTTGAAACTGAAATTGAAAACCAGGTCGATTCCGCCGCTGTTGTCCGATCTCGCCGAGAACTCCGCCTCAAACATCCGATTACGACCACAACTCACGGACATTGTTGTTCGCTTGATTTCTTCAGATCGATCTCAACCGTGCCAACACGTATTGCGGAAACTTCCGTGTACACGATACCGGCCGTTAAACATCAAGCCTTCATCTCGATCAACAATCCACAACCTCCGAACAACCTAGCTCATGATACCACTTGTTAGAATAAATCCGAGGCATACCGTTGATCATCCGAGAACCAAGCAATCACACGAGCACGACACCGAGATTTGTTAACGAGGTTCACCGATATGGCTACATCCTCGGGGCCTGACTACGGGCGCTCCTCCCCGTGACACCGTCACAATACCGCACACCGGCCACCCGGGCACCGGCACACACCGCCGGCTCCCCCTTGCGCGCTTGTGCTATTATGTTGGCATAGGTTACATCGTGTGTCTACCCCCGCTATATATGAGAGGCCTAGGATACAAGTGTCCTACTAGGACACGACTCCATATCCTATGTAAACACAGTACAACTCATAGTCCAACTGTAACTTACCTTGTACATTATATTCGACACAACTCTAACAAACAGGATACCAATGATCCTACTACAGTATGTACTCCCTGTTTAGATCGGTTAAGGGCCAATTTAAATCAAGCATATACTGTAACAGTTAACTGCAGCAGTAAATAATCACCTTGAGTTGGTGTTCAGAAAGTCAGAGTTTTCATTTGTTTTGCGAGATAAAATTATTACATTTTTTTTTGCACTTTCAGTTTAAAATTAATTAAGACTTTTACCTCATAATCATGCCAAAAATATGGGATGTGAAACCAATTCCAAAATGAGTACATGCATGGTTTGGCAAAATAATGACAAGGCATGACCAACAAGCAGAGTGGAGCTAGGAAGATTTCAGATAGTGTGCCACCTCCATGAAAATTGTTTAACAAAAAAGTTCTCGGGGGCCATGAACACCCGATGGCAATGCCCCTGATGTCTCTTGACAGACAGCAAATGGTCAACTAACTAGCCATGAATTTTTTGGGAGAGGGGAATTTTGAGTGGCACATATGGTTGAAATCTGAATAGTAATACTCTCGAAACAATAACAAACAAATTTTTTCATGTTTCAAAAAATGTTTGCAAATAGTATAAAATGTTCATGTATTCAAAAAATATTCTTGATTTTAGAAAATGTTCGAATTTTTTTAAAAGTGTTCATGAATTTAGAAATTTTTCACAATTTCACATATGAGCAGGAGTTCAAAAAATATGTTCAGGATTTCAAGAAAAAATTAAGAGTGATAGTGTATCTCGATGATGCAGCAAAATATGCTCATGCCATTACAGATTATGATTATTATTTTTCTCCCGTTGCAACGCACGGGCCCTTTTGCTAGTCTCTCCCTAATAATAAAGCACGGATTGGGTCTCCGGGTTCACCGTCACAATACGCTTTCTTCGCATGTCATAATGCGCTTTTACAATTTGTATGGACAAAATCGTAATATAAACGAGGTGGTACTAATATATATTTTCGTCCGTCCACCTCCCTCTCCAAATTTTGGTTCCGTTCGTACGTTTTTTACAGCTTCGATGGGCCAGAAAATTTGCTATGGGACGGTAAAATAAATTCAACCTCACGACCTGCTCTCCTCTCTTGACGGCTGCAGCAAAGGAAAAAAGTTCTTTTGCCTATGCTGCAATTTCAGATTAATTAGTCCCACCCTGCCACTTTGCATCATATCCTAGCAGTTTATGTACTTTTGGAGTTGGCAGAATCAACAAGGCAACAAAAGACACGAAGAAAGCCGGCATGCATCACAAATCGATAGCCCGGAAGGAAGCTCACGAGCAATGAAAGAGGAGAGGCACAGAAAATATTTTATAAAAGCAGCATGGATGCCTTGCCTAACGGCTGGTGCTGCAGCATCGACCGCCCAACCAGAGCCAGCTCCTCTCCGGAGGAGACATGGACGCCGTGGGATTCCCTCACGGCGGAGCCAAAGATCAAGACGGAGGCCCCGATCGGAACGGACACGAAGGCGAGCGCTCGCACTCAACCGTCGCGTGCTCTGCGTTGGGAGCCGTCACCGGATCGGACTGCAGCAGGCCACTTACGCAGAAGGGCGCCGCTGAGCCGCGTGCTAGATGGAGCGCTCGCACTGCTTGCTGGCTGTTGGTCGTCCGTGCGGTGGATGCGAACCGAGGCTGCTGCCTCCGGTCTTGGATATGAGACCGCATCATGGACAACATCATGAGCAGGTGCTGAGGACACGGGCGTCGCGCACCGGCTGTATCTCGCTGGCGTCATAGGGCGTTGGTGCCAGCCGCCGCAGTGGGGCATGGCAACAGGCTGGCGCTGCTGCGACGTGAGCGTCCATGGCCATTGGCCATGGGAGCGCGGAACCGTGGACACGCAATGGCCGAGTCGCAACAGATGGGCGGCGGTGCGTGAGATCCCAGTCCCCAGACTCCCAATGAGGTTGTCACCGACGGCGAAGGCCTCGCCACTGTACGCGACGTGGAAAACGAGTAGGTCAGTGTAGACCACGACGATTGCTGGATCCAAACACCACGTTGGAATCGACGAGGTGGGTCACATCGATGAAGATGGTGACCAGGCTGCTACTTTGCCTCGCCAAGATTGATCAAGCCCAGCAAACCTCATGCAACACATGAACAAACTTTCAGTGGATACATGTTTCGATGGTGCAATCTCTTCAATTTTGTGATGCTACTGTTTCTATGCTGAATTTGCTTTGTGTGCTCCTTTGTGCGGTGAAAAGAACAGGATCAGGTAGAGAAGAAGGGAGAAAGTGTCACGCCCAATATGCGACCCTATCCAAAAGGAACTCGAAGGCCCCACCAAGGATAGACCCGCATATTGAAACGCTTTTGCAAGGTGGATATCATTACATCAACATTACATAATAGATGGGGATACATACAAAAGGCATACAATGCCACACGAATACAACATCATCATACATAAGAGCACCATCTGACTACGGATGAATCACAAACAGAAACTCAAACGACATCCACCCTGCTAGCCCAGGCTGCCGACCTGGAACCTATCCCCTGATCGAAGAAGAAGCAGAAGATGGACTCCAAAACAAGCAAACATCGCTCTCGCGTCAAGATCATCGCATAACCTGTACCTGCAACTGTTGTTGTAGTAATCTGTGAGCCACGAGGACTCAGCAATCCCATTACCATGGGTATCAAGACTAGCAAAGCTTAATTGGAAAGGAAGGGGTAAAGTGGTGAGGTTGCAGCAGCGACTAAGCAAGTATGGTGGCTAACATACGCAAATAAGAGCGAGAAGAGAGCAAACGGAACGGTCGTGAAGCTAGCAATGATCAAGAAGTGATCCTGAACTCCTACTTACGTCAATCATAACACAGAAACCGTGTTCACTTCCCGGACTCCGCCGAGAAGAGACCATCACGGCTACACACGCGGTTGGTGCATTTTAGTTCGGATCAGGTGTCAAGTTATCTACAACCGGACATTAACAAATTCCCATCTGCCACATAACCGCGGGCACGGCTCTCGAAAGTTTATACCCTGCAAGGGTGTCCCAACTTATCCCATGATAAGCTCTCGCGATCAACGAAGGATATACCTTCTCCCAGGAAGACCCGATCAGTCTCGGAATCCCGGTTTACAAGATATTTCGACAATGGTAAAACAAGACCAGCAAAACCGCCCGATGCGCCGACATCCCGATAGGAGCTGCACATATCTCGTTCTCAGGGCAACACCGGATAAGCGAAGCGTACAGGTACCGACGAATCCAAGTTGCCAAGGAATGGTCCCGCACGGTGCTCTAGTTTGGACCAACACTTAGACAAGCATTGGCCCGGGGGGCTATAATAAAAATGACCCTTGGGTTAATTACTCCCAAGGGAAAAGTAGGTGATGGTGAGGCAAATGGTAAAACCAAGGTTGGGCCTTGCTGGACAAGTTTTATTCAAAGCGAACTGTTAGGGGGTCCCATAAATCACCCGACCGCGTAAGGAACGCAAAATCCGGGAACATAACACCGGTATGACGGAAACTAGGGTGGCAAGAGTGGAACAAAACACTAGACATAAGGCCGAGCCTTCCACCCTTTACCAAATATATAGATGCATTAATAATATAAGAGATATTGTGATATCCCAACATAACCCTGTCCACCATGAAGCAATCTTCAACTTCACCTGCAACTAGCAACGCTATAAGAGGGGTTGAGCAAAGCGGTAACATAGCCAATCAATGGTTTGCTAGGAAGGGTGTCAAAGGTTAGAGGTTCATGACAATTTGGGAGGCTTGAAGAGCAAATGATAGGTAACGCAGCAAAGCGATAGAACGAAGCAACTAGCATAGCAATGATAGTAGTGAGATCCGGGGTAGCGGTCATCTTGCCTGAAATCTCGCAAGGAATAAGAACGAGTCCATGAAGAAGATGAAGCCACGAAGACGAACCAAGCGTAGACGTACGAATCCTAACGATCGCAATGAAACGGGAACTATCGAGAAGAAGCACACAACATAGTAAACACACCACACATAGACAAGACATGATGCACAACAAGCATGATGCATGACAAGGCTACATGAAGCTACTCATGACAAGAGATGATGCAAACAAGAACAACACATCAAGGCAAGTTTAAATGAGGCCGGGAACAACATATAACAATTCCGGTAAGTCCTCATAAGCATATTTCGAAATTGGTCCAGATCTGAATAAACCTTATGTTCAAGTTGTTAAATAGCAAGTTAAGATGCATCAAGATGATCTACACGAAATTCTAGTCAAGTTACATATAAAGTTTATTAGATTCGGAGCTACGGCCTAGAAGATATGAGCAAAACAAGTTAAACATGGCATCGACGCAAAATGCACCCAAACATCAAGCAAACACCTCAAAACAAGGATGCAACATGATAATATGAAACTACATGCAAAATCAAGCAAGTTTCATATAGAGTACACTCAAAACAGAGCAACGGTGCAACACACACACACTATACAAGACATGACAACAATCTGTCCAAAACAGCAACTAGGCATATTGCAAGCATCAAAACAATAAGCTACAGCACCCCAACATAAGAATAAAAGGCATGGGCATGACGTACAGATAAAGCACTACAAAACATGAACACTGAGCTATCTCCAGAAAGAACTAGAACATGCTCAAAAAGACATGGAAAGATTGCAAATAATAACAGTTTCAGACTTATCAGGAAATAACATCAGGTTGCAATGTTTAGAGCTGTCAAACAACATGCTACAAGAACTTATAATGGCAAACAAAGACATGGCATGAATCTACTAGTTGCATAGAACAAAAGTCCCTTACTGACCATGAGCCAAAAAGGATCAGAAGATATGATGGCACCCATGTAAACATGGCAAATTATATGACATATTCATACATGGCAGGAACAACAATAAGTAGGCATGTTGGTGAGCTTGAACCACTCACCACAGAGCAATACATGGCATGGAAAGGCAACCAAGAGTAAGAAGACATGTTTAAGAAGCTAAGCATGGCAAGAGCAAGTTCATAGGGTGCATGGATCACTAGCAAAACACATGGCCAAAACTGAACTTCATGTTAACAGGCTGACAGCAACATTATTTAGCAACTTTGGAGCAAGATAACAACATGATAAAGCAGGCTATAAATGCAACCAGGGGCATGAATGGATAGAGCAAGACATGTATAACAAAATATCCTTAGTGAACATCTTCAGAATAATGCACGAAATAACTTGTAGCAGCAGGTTTTCATAGCAACAAAATATAACAGAATCAGTCAGGAAAACAGCAACAGCAAGTACCCTACTTAACCAGCTCGATGCACTCAGTACAAGATTCACAAAAATACATGGATTGCACCTCTGGAAAAATGGCATAGCATAGATCAAAACACATGTAGACATCAACCTCATAGGATGCACACATCATACATGGCAAAAATGACAAATGAACATGTTATAACAGTTCCAGCAGATTAACATCAATATGCACTTTTCCAACAGCATTTCGGGCATCAAGATGAACTCAAATGAACATAATGCAATGGAATGGAATGAAGTACACGTCGAGGCGAACAATTTGACATATTATGCGCACGAAACGGAGCAGTATGCATGGAGTTATGATGCGATGAACATGGCATGATAATGTAAAATATTCGGGACTTAGGCAAAATCGGGGAAGGGGAAAAGTCAACCTCGATTTGGATCTGGGGGTTGAGGGCACGGACTGCGAGGTTCGTCGGAGACGGGGCGGCGGCTCGCCGGAGTGGCCGGGCAGCGGAGGGAAGCGGCGCCGGCCGGCGGGGACGCGCGGCGGCGCGGGGAGGCGCGGGCGACGCCGGTCAAGGGCGAAGGCGCAGGGCTCCGGGGCGGCGCCGGACGGCGGCCGGAGCGGGCAGAGCCGGGCTGGAGGCGGCCGGAGCGGGCGGAGCCGGGCGGCTCGCGGCGGAGCTCGGAGCAGCGGCGGCGGACGGCGACGCTCGGGGCATGGGTGGCGACGCGACGGCGGCGGGGCAGGAGCGGAGAGGCGGCGCAGGGCGCGGGACCGGCGACGGCGGCGGGCGCGGGGAGCTCGCCGGCGGCGGGCGCGGGGCAGCGCCCGCGGGTCGCGGCGGCGGCGGGATGGGCCCCACGGGCCCGATCCGGGCCCCGGCGGGCCTGGCGGCGGGCCGCGGAGGAGAGAGACGACGGGGACATGTGGTGGCGTCCGGTTGGGCGAGGACCGGCGGCAGACATGTCCGGCGGCGGAGGATGAAATGTCCGGCGGCGCGGAGGGAAAAATGATCTAGGGTTAGACCGGGATTTTTGGAGGGGGTGTTTATATAGGTAGAGGGGGCTAGGAGTGTCCAAATGAGGTGCGGTTTTCGGCCACGTGATCGTGATCGAACGACCAAGAGCATGGAGGGGAGTTAGATGGGTTTTGGGCCACTTTGGAAGGGGTGTTGGGCTGCAACAAAAGAGGGCTTTTGCGGCTACCCGGTTAACCGTTGGAGTATCAAACGACCTCCAAATGGCACAAAACTTGACAGGCGGTCTACCGGTGCTATACCGAGGCCGCTTGGCAAGACTCGGTCCATTCCGAGAACGTTTAACACCTGCACACGAAAAGAGGTAAAAGAGGGCGCCGGAGGACATCGGAGTGCCGGATTGCAAAACGGACAACGAAGAAAAAGCTCGGATGCATGAGACAAACACGTATGCAAAATGAAATGCACATGATGACATGATAAAATGCAACACGCAAGCAAATGACATGGCAACAATGGCGAATAACTGGCAGACACGTTGCGCAACGAATCCGGGGCGTTACAGAAAGCGAGAGAGATTGAGATAATTTCTCTACATTGCTACTCCGGGCATTTGTATGCTGACTTTTGTTCTGTTTCTAGCCTATGCTTGCTGCTGCTAAAGAGCGAAAGTGGGAGATTGTTATAAAATTGTTACCATGTGAGGTGTTGAAACCTTGTACACGGAGAGACATGTGTGAGAAAAATATCGATCTGCTACCTGGTACATGCAAAAAGCTAGCTACTGGATTGATCCTTCTCGTCATGATGACCTGCAACAACAAGCTGGATAGATGGAAAATGAAGCAGTGTTAGGGAAATTAATTAGTTTTCATATTACCATGATGCGAAGGCTAGGAGCACTATCTCTTTCATTATCACAAAAATAGTACAGGTTGTTCCTTATTCTTTATGTCGTTGTGTAGCTTTGGGTGTTTCCTGTTCATTTCTACTGTGTGTTTCTACTTTGGTAGATGATCATAGGTGATATTATACTATTAGATGTATGGTTTGATACTGCCACTGTCAGCATGGATAGTATTTTTCAGGTTATGCTAGCTAGCATATGTTGCAACACAAAAAATGCTGATCAATCTTCGTGCAGACAAAGCCTATGCTTGATTGGCTCTTCTCCCGACAAACGTATGCTCTTGACAAAATAAATTCTTTGGTAGATGAGCATAGGCGATATTATGCTACTAGATGTAGGGTTTGATATTGCCACCGTCAGCATGGATAATTTTTTTTCAGGTTATGCTAGCTAGAAAATGTTGCAACACAAAAAATACTGATCAATCTCAATCGTGCAGGCATAGCATATGCTTGATCGGCTCGTTAATCTTCAGATAAAGATATTCTCTTAACAAAATAAATTTGATCATAATTTTATTGATAATTTTTCTTACTGTTCCCAACAATACACTGAATAATTTTGCAAGGACAGATGTTATGTAAAGCAAATAAGTTCCGTACAAGAAAAGTAAGCTCCCTTTCTATATAGTATAGAACGGAGTTTGTCCATCTTTTAATTCTGGTATTCTAATTCATAGCTTAGGCTCTTTTCTTTCAGCATATAGTTAACTAACAACAAGGACATTGCCATCTATGAATATATATGAGCAAAACAAATCATTGGCGCAGTCCTTTAGTTTGCCGCAATTCTCCTTGTGAAATGTTTTTTGTACGTCAAAGTTTGTGTAGGTTTTAAAGAGACATTTTGCATATATACTTTCCCTAAAAGAAATGCTCACATTCGTGCTCGCAAATAAGCTAAAATGACAATGGCTTTGGAGAATCCTTCATAATGGGGTTAGGATCCTCTGCAATATTGTGCGGTGCAGTACAATGTACTGCACCGTACAGTACTGCAGAGGATCTCAACCCTTCATAATGTACGTGTCTGATCCCTCAATTATGTACTTTTTTAGGAATCCTAAATTGTGTATTGTTTAAATATAAGTTAGTTTTATATACTTTAATGTATTTAATTATTTAACAGTTCAAGTTGCATATATTTTCTTCATGTGGAACATTTTCAACAAAAAATAAATGCACATCTAATGTACGATTGATCTTTGATCACAAATATGATTTAATTTATGTAGCTCTGTGATAAACTTTGAGTTTTCTTTTAGGAGGATTTATTTTTCCGGCAATTCCTCACAAACAAGAAGTCAGAAAGAATACATCCTACTATTTTAGAATCATTGTTCAATTCTTACTGTCTAGGTTTATAATTTCGGTTGCAACTTTATACTTGGAAAATTATATTTGCAATGCTGGCAGTAGTTCGGTTGATAGAGGAGGTGACTATAGGCGAGGCGCTAACCGACGACGGCCACCCGACGTCGCTGAGCCCTCCCACCGATGATCTCCTCCCATTATTGACAACATCCACCCAGATCGTTCCACCGACACAAGGTTGAACTGCCGCAACTAGCGAGGGCAGGAAGGAGGATAAGCGGCACTATAGGTGGGGCTCTGGCTTCACATAGAGGACGTGGACTAGTGTACACGGCGATGGGCGCTGACTGGGATATATTTTTTTCTCCCGTTGCAACGCACAGGCATTTGTGCTAGTCTCTCCCTAATAATAAAGCACGGATTGGGTCTCCGGGTTCACCGTCGCGGCGATTTTACACAAAGGTCCCTTTATTTTTTTTATTGAACCTGCACTCCCTACTTTAGTGGATCTGGAAAAAACGTTTTGAGGGAAAACAGAGATGAGATGAGCAGGGCGGCTCGGTGGACCAAGGTGGTGCTGGTCGCGCGCGCATGGTAGAGGTGGCCGGAGCCGAGGATGACGCGAGGCGGCTTGTCAGGGGCTGCTCGGCTGCCGGCCATGGCCGCGAAGGTCGGGTCCGCGCATGAAGCCGAGGCGAGGGGGAGAAACAGGGGGCTGAGAAGGGCAACAGAGCTCCACTGGAATGGAAGTCGGGCGCCGGGTCGATGCGCGAGCATGGGAGGCGCGGCTTCCTCCCGAGTATGGTGGCCCCATGGGAGGGGATCGAGGGAGAGAGGGAGATCGGGAGTGGGCACTGCCGTCTCCTGCGCGTGACTGCGCTCGGGGGAGATGGGGATCGAGCAGATGCTCTCCCGTGACGTTAGGGTTGAGGGGGAGATGGGCCTTGGGTCGGCCCAGCTATGCAGCTCACCTCTATTTGGGCTTGTTCTTCCAGTCCAAGGCCTAAGCGAGGCAACATAACAGTAATTTCGGTTTATCCAATAAGTAGTCCCGTATGGATTTTTACATAAACTAGCAGAATGGAAAATCGCTAACAAAAAAGGAATTAAAGAGGGACTTGCATGTTTGTGGGAGATTATGGTGGGCAATGAGAGAAAGGAAAGACCCAGTAAATGGGTCTGGCATGCGTGGTGAAACGGAATTAAAGAGAGAGACTTGCATGAACGGTTGATGGGGGAAAAGGAAAGATCCATTAAATAGGCAAAAAAAACCCCTGATATTGCGACATGCATGACGGGGGCTAACAAAAACAGAATTAAATAATGGTGTGAATATACTAAGTAGAACATTTAGTCAAAATATCATATTGTCTTTTTTTTCGCGCGTGACTTCTGACCGCTATATTTTTGTATGAGGGTGATTCTTTAGCTAATTTGCACAATATGTTGTATCTACCTATTTTGTGAGTGATGTGCTAGCGCTTTTGTCGCTTTTCTAACATATTCCTGGCAAACTTATTAGCACAACATTTCCTTGTTGTATTGGCAAATCTAGCCCTGATGTTAATTCCGCTTTATACTATATTGTGTAGCGTAGCCTTTCAACATTTGCATTTTATGAGAATATTGTGGACACTTGATTTTTAGTTACATTATTTTAGTTTCTAATATGTTAACATAGAGAGAGAATAAGCCGTAACACGAGTGGGGTGTTGTGTTCAAATGGAGGATGTAGAAATAGAGGACGTGGACATGTGTGTGTGGGTGGAGCAAATGGGCAGGGTTTTGGGTCGTTTTATTGTGTTTTCTCCCGTTACAACACATGGGCATATTTGAGAAGAACTACTGCTCCACGGAGAAGAATGTGCGGCGAATTTTCCTTTGCAAATATTTTTTTGATGATAAGGATTTCTTTTCTCCCGTTGCAACGCACGGGTCCTTTTGCTAGTCTCTCCCTAATTAATTATTAATTTTTGAATAATAAAGCACGGATTGGGTCTCCGGATTCACCGTCGTGGCGTTTTTCAGAAAAGTCCTACTGTTTTGGGTATTCAACGCGCAGTACTCGGAATAAGTTATGAGTTAACCCGAACCGGTACAAGAAAATCGGCCCTCGCACAACCCTGCCTCCCAATCCCTGTCTCCACTTCCAGCCTCGCGCGCCGCCATGCGCCGCCACCGCCCACCACGCCGGCATGTCTACCCTGCACGATCGGCTACATGTCGACGACGCTCGAGTGCACCTTCTTGATCAAGGCAACGCGGCGGCTCGAGCGGTTGGGGGCAGCACGGCGGCTCGATGCGGAACGGCGGCGGCGGCGGCTGGAGCTTGCAGGGGCTGGGGAGGCTGATTCGAAGGCAGGCGGCGAGGCGGGGGAACGGCGAGGAAAGCTGGAGCGAGGGATCCGGCGACCTAGGCAGGAGCTCGTCGGAGCCGGGCGATGGCGGACGGGCGCACGAGGCAGAGGGATCCGATGCGGCGGTTCGAAGTCCTTGCAGGCAAAGGCGGACCTCCGTGGCTAGCAGGGGGGCTCCAAGGCCATGGCGGGGCTTCGTTTTTTCCCTGGTATAGAAAAGAGAAACAGAAGAGGATTCAGGGAAAAGAAGAACGGGGATTGAGGGAGAAGAAGAACGGTGGAAGAAGGATGGCTGGCCTCCTCGGCGCATGCCATTCAAGTTGTCTTTATTCCACCGTTGCATTGGCAGGTCTACATATGTAGTAGATGGGTACATAATTAACTGAGATACAAGTATGAAGTGCTGCAGTTGCAGCAGTAGATGGTCCCTACAGAGCAGCAACACTCTAGCCGGTTGCAGCCCACTGAATCCAAACTTGTGCGCACACACGAGGAAGATGAGCATGAGGGAAATGTGGTTTCAGAACTGAGCGTGTTGGGCGGCGGTGCGGCAGAAGCTCGAATAATGGTTTGCTGATTAATTTACATCATGTGGAGTCGCAAGACTCCTATTGCTTTGGGTGACACATGGGTACGCCAACTCCTATTTCTTTGGGTGAGAAAATTCATTCTCTAGGTGACAAATGTATGTCTACAGATTTTCTTTAATCATATAAAGAAGTCACAGCTAGGTGTTTCCTTTCTTTTTGCCTAGATACAATTTTGTTATAGGCTTTGGGTGAGCTGGGAAAAATATAGAATGAGTGTTGTATGGGTTGATTTTAGCAGAGGTATATTAGCCTATTTAAATTCCTAATTCAGTGCATATTCCTAATGGTATTGTACTAATTGATAGATGGTAGTTTATAATTTTGATTGATGCATTCCTAAAATTCTATTCAATGCGTACCAAAAATTTCTGTTCAAATTTGTTCGTAGAGATGGTAGCTAAAATAAACGACATGATAATCTAAAAAATTGATAAGAATGATGCTCTCGTATTCTCTATCTTAAACATGTAGGTTCTAGGCAAGCAAATCAATACAGTAAAATGTGTGTTTAATTAAGAGTTAGAGTGCTACCATCTAAAAAAGATTAAGATTGCTACTAATTTCATACAAGATTAAGGTTATTACCAAGTACACACCAAAGTTCTTTTGGTGGTTCACTACAATCCATCTCTTTGTTACAAACCAGCGCCACCTATGAATATCCGAAGGATATATAGGTAACTAGTTTGCCTGAGCAAGCGAGTAGCAGTACATGAATATTGATTCAGCAACTGTGAGTTATTCCCATTCAAAATTAGTGTATAAGCTTTTATATGCCATCACATGTGGAAATTGGCGTCAACTAACATTGTTAAGTTCTTGCTCTGTGACCTTTGCATGCTCTTGAACAGGTATAGGATACGCACTGGCAAGGAAGCTTCCCAAGACTGGCGGTAATGTGTTAAAAAACGCCTTCTATTAAGTTACAGAGATAGTATCACATAACCTACTCGGTTTAGGTACCAACTCTTCTAGATCATTGATCTATCACAGATGTTTTTCGTGGTTTTTCTAAATAACAAGCAAATAAATGTTTCTGCAGACACTTTCAGAAAGAATGAAATGGACAATATGCAAGTAACAATAACAATTTAGTCTTTTTTGACACACAATATATCTCTACAGCTGAATGCTTGAAAAGGGAATTTGGAGAGCAACATTTGTGGGTAACTACTGCTGAGCTACTTGGTTTCTTATATTGTCATTGAACTTTTATTCACAAACAATCATGTTTGCCAGTTAGAAATAGTACAGTGCAACACATTTGGTTCCATAGTCCCTGTTCAATGACGCCTCTGGTCCATTGTCGGGCGATGCGTTAAGGATCCCTGAGCTTATGTGGATCTCACGCCGCCAACGGAGCCCCACATCCCCTAGGACCCGACTCCCACCACAAGGGCTTGATTCCTCTCATTATCCCTACTCATGGCAGTTGACATCCTCTTCTATCTTTAGTTGGCAGCAGCTAATCATCTACTATTCAAAACTAAAATTTTCCGACTAATGTGTGTTGATTGAGTTGTTTTCTGAAGAGTTGTGTTTGTTTGCATTCGCTCTACGTGCAGCTGCAGCACAATCAGGTCAGGGTGCTAGAATAGTAAAAAGCTCAAGTGATGAAAAAAAGATGACGCATGGTGATTGGATGAGCTTCGCCTGCATGCCCCTGTTGCATCCCCATGTCTCCAGGTGCAGGTATTGGCTTCATGCAGTTCTATTTTTGCATACAGGTACATACTGGACCACAAGTTTGTCTATTAGGATGAATTCTTGTACCTAATTTACTACTGTTTGCTGCATGGATAATGTACTCATATAGTTTTGGAGATCATGGGGATCATATGATTACTTGTAGGGGACTAAGCGCAGAGAGGATTGCCGATCCTTGCCTGCATATACATGCACCATGGATGTGTGCCATATGGCATGATGCACAACATGCCATTGAGACCACCGGATCGTTGCTCAGTACATCTGGTACATACACACGAACCTCCCTCCATTGTAGTGTCACTGCTGTTTGTTTCATCTCTCGACTATGACACTTTGTACCACAATAGCACAACAGTAGCTTCAGGATAGGGGGCCAATCCTATTATCCTTTCATGAGTGATGACCACTACTTTCGCCTTTTTGAAACCAAACATTACACAAATTGGTCATGTGGCATGTAATACTGTTATCTTGTATTAACAAATCTAGCGTCAGTTCTGATGATACAAACAAAATAAACATAGATGCCGATAAGCTTAATTAATTCAACAGTTTATCATGGATTATAAAGCTTTCTTTTCCTTCATCTATTATACTTTTTTTGGTTTGTCATGGATTAGTTGCAAAAACTTGTGAAATACAATTCATTGTTTGTCTTTTATAGTTGGCATGTGATATATTTTCTCAAGTTCATGACTGATGCGCACAACTAATATATGATTCACATATTGTTCCCTTTGGTCTTTACATTAGCAAAGTTTCTCCCTGGCTTTCTTTGAAGTTCTATTTTGGGCATCCATGCATTTTCTCTTTGGTCAGTTTAATCAAATTTACCCTTTTTCTTGAAACAGGTAAATGTTGTACATCATGAACATGTCATCGCATGAGTTCTCTTCTTTATTGTATTTATGTATATTTTTGAAGATATTTCGTTCAGTGGTTATGTTGTATCTTAATTATGCTATAATATTTGAAAGCACCAAATTGTATGATGTAATCCTCTAAGCATGGTTGACATACTTGCTTTGTCATATTTACTATCATAAATTTATTTCAATGGGATCTCTGGAAATATTGTTTTCTATGTGTTCCCATTGGTGCCTGAATAATTTGTCACTCTTTCAATGGGATATATTTGTTGCTAATGGTCATTTATAAAGATTTATAAATCATCCATCTGTGAATGAATTTCTGAATATTACCATAATGTGTATGATAATGGTGGAACACTTAGATTGTGGTTCATGACAAAACACTTGCGATGATGTTGTTCAACTATGGTATGGCAGTTCCAGATTGTGTGTTTACGTATGCCTAGCCAACCTTGGTTCATCGCAACTGACATTTATTCCAAAGCGAAGCTTTAGAAATTAGAAGAATCACTTGTTTCAGAAGGTAAAGAAAGAAGGTGTGGTGATACTTCTTCTCCTCCCGTTGCAACGCACGAGCCTTTTTCCTAGTCTTTACCTAATAATAAAGAGAATTGGGTTTCTGTCGTCCGTCATTAGAATTGCTCAAAGTTAGCACAAATTACCCACTCTGCCATCCGTAAGTAAAACGATTCGGGTTATTTCAAAATCGCCGCCGGATTTGGTTCTTAAAGGATGATACGCTCATGTAACACAAAAGGCTAAGGTGTTGGTCTACTGCACAGGCGACCACGGTTCGATCCCTGCTTCCCCACCCCTTTCCCCCCCTTTTTTCTCAATACGAAGCGCCCCTCCTCCTCTCGTTCGCCCTAATGGGCCGGCCCATGTACGGATGGTGGCGCCGCCTGTTTTCTATTTTGCTTTTTACCTTTTCATTTTTATTTTTCATTTTCCTTCTTTCAATTAATTCAAGATTTTCAAATGAACCAAATTTAAAAATGATGTGAGCTTTAAAAATATATTGAGAAATCATAAACTCATTATGAATTCAAAAAATATTTGAAAATCATAGAATGCTTATGATTTTTAAAAAAATCGCATATATTATAAAAATATACACAAATCACAATAAATGTTCATGAAATAAAAAAATGATCATAATTTTTAAAAAATAATTCAGTATTAAAAACATGTTCTGGAAATAGAAAAAACGGTACATGAATTATAGAAAATGTTCCAAAATTAAAACATATCTGTAAATAATGAACAAAATGAATGATCGCTTGCGTAGAAGTTTTATTAGGGGATTCGTGGAGGTCATTTTATGATTTTATTTAGTGCCTTGCGTCGGGTTAAAAAATGGTCTTCATGGTTCATACAACGCTGAGCTCAAAACAATTGACGCATCTTCCTGTAGGTTAGTTTTTGTAAGCTATGCGAAAATGATAAATGTCTATTTTGCCTTCATACACATCTATATTTATTCTGATACCACCGTACTGGTCATGATAAACACCGCTACGCTAGGTCAAGACGAGGCACATCATTCATCACTCTAGCTCAGGCAGGATCTATCAATGCAGTTTGCTCAACCAATTTTTTTCCGTTGTGATGCCTTAAGAAAACAAATCGTGATCAAATCATCACATGTTTAGTTTTTTAAATGACTTTTTAGAATTCCCTTATTTCATCATGACTTTTAAATAACTCTTATTTCATCATGACACCACTTAGACATAGTTTGTCAAATGATATTTTAAAAGTCCTTATCTCATCCTGGCATTTGATTTAGATTTTTTATATCTATCACACCTGCATAATCTCCCGTTGCAACGCACGGGCATATTTGCTAGTAATAATAATAATAATAATAATAATATATAATAATAATAAAGCACGGATTGGGTCTCCGGGTTCATCGTCACAATACGCTTTTTTTTCCGTGATTTTATGCTTTCAGTTTGTTTCATATGGTTTGCCCGAGGTGGTATTATTTTCCTGTACAAGCTCACGATCGTTCACTTTTACTTTTATGGGCCATCAGCCGGCGTGTACGTCCGCCTAGGCTGCAGCGAACGCACATGGGCCATCAGCCGGCGTGTACGTCCGCCCAGGCTGCAGCGAACGCACGAACCAGCCCATCCCACCAATGCCCTCCCGTAAGAAGAAAAATACGTTCTGTAAAACGAGATGAAAAGAAATTATTGCAGACGCTGAACTCGAACCCTGGTCTCCTAGATGTGAGTGGGCTGGGCTAGCCATGAGAAATATTGGCCAACTTTGATTAAAAGGAAGGTTTGACTTTAAATGAGCCATATCTTATTCGGGGACGAGGGACGTGCCTGGGCTGCAGCGAGGTGCGCGTAGCCGCGGACCGAGTTGGGCTACGATGTTTTTTCCGTTGAGTTGATTCGGGAGCCTATAAAATAGCTGACAATGGTTAGGGAGTTCAAACCCATGATTTTCTTTTTGTCCCACATCGCCTCTTTTCATCAAAGACCATCAATTTATATACGCCCAACTTGAATGAGAAAACAAGCAGCCTCAAGAATAAACAAACGAGGGTAAGTAGGGTAAGTTGTGGGTCTTGGTATGGTGGTATATCGCTGCACCATAAAAAAAAGGAGAACTCAATAAACAAAAGGGAGGGGAGTGAAGAGGAGGAGTAGGATGCTTGTGGCTCCCTAGGGAAGTGAGGAGGAGGAGCAGGCGAGCAACAACGTGGCTCGACCAAAGGGCTCGCCTGGCAGGGTTGTGAGGGCACCTCCCGCATACTTGTTGAATTTTTTTTATCTGTCATTTGAATTTTTTTAGTTGGATACTTGGAAGAGATAAATCAAGATGCGGCCCAGTCAAAAAATATAACGTGTAACCGAGATTAGGCAAAAATAAGCATCTCCATGTGGGTCGAACTCCCAACGTTCTACGTCAGGGCCCAAGGCTGCAACCAACGGAACTAATGCATGAGGATGCAAACAAAAGGTTTGTTTCTTTATAAATTAGTACCACCTCGCTCCTTTGCAATCCGTTCTACCAATTTATATATGTTCCCGATTCAAAATCAATAAGCAGCCTGGATAATTAATGGTAACAAAGATGGCTGACAAAGATGTGTGGCATGATCAGCGGGCATAAATAAGGAAAAAGAGTGGCGTCATTAGCGGGAATAAAATATGGAAAGAGAGATAAATCAAGATGCAGCCCAGTCAAAAAATATAACGTGTAACCGAGATTAGGCAAAAATAAGCATCTCCATATGGGTCAAACTCCCAACGTTCTACGTCAAGGCCCAAGGCTGCAACCAACAGAACTAATGCATGAGGATGCAAACAAAAGGTTTGTTTCTTTATAAATTAGTACCACCTCGCTCCTTTGCAATCCGTTCTACCAATTTATATATGTTTCCGATTCAAAATCAATAAGCACACCTAAGAAAAGAAGGAGAGAACACACCTTGCAGAGGTTATTACGTGGGCATAAATAAGGAAGAAGAGTTCCTTTAAAAAAGGAGATAATAATATGTTGCAAAGGAATTATATACGAGGGCATGATACATAAATAAGGAAGGAGAGTTTGACACAAAGCAATTACCCAGACATGACATGCAATTAACTCAAATAGCTCTGGAGATGGCCTAATGAACCCTTTTAGCGAGATTTTTTTCAAGACAACTTACAAATAATGCC
Organism: Triticum aestivum; assembly: GCF_018294505.1. NCBI lineage: Eukaryota > Viridiplantae > Streptophyta > Magnoliopsida > Poales > Poaceae > Triticum > Triticum aestivum. The sequence continues at coordinate 531,091,944 of NC_057795.1, forward strand.
TTTAAGATTTGAATATTAGGGGGCCTTTATCAAAAGCATTGTATCTGTAGCATACTTCTTAATGTACAATTGGAAACAGACTTCCTTGCCTGCGAGCATTGGTACGCTCCGCAACGCATCTGGGGACAAAGCCACGTAAATCTCTCCTCATCCCAATTAATTTCTCTCCCCGGTGAATCCAAGGGTGGACCCACACTAACTAATCACCCCTCCCTAATTCAATCATGGGGCCCACACTAACTAATCTCACCCACCTGAATTCGCGTAAATTAGCCACGCCCGTACAATTGATATGAATTATTACTAGACCTCGGTGCGCGCCTTCCTGCCATTGCCGGGTGGCATCATTCAGATGTTGTTGGGCCTTTCGATCGATACACCATTATATCTCCCGTTGCAACGCACGGGCGTATGTGCTAGTATAATAGTATGTGTGTAGATTGAACCTCTGTGCTTGGAATCATGTCTAAGTTGGACTCTAGTCTACTACTAATTTAGACCGCTGCATGATTCCTTTCCTGATCTGAGTCCACTTTACGTACGTATGTTTGGTTAATTTCAGCCGCTACATGGCCCTCAAAAAAGAAAAAAAATCGTTTCTGATTCTTGTCCTCTTCACCTTATATATGCATATGTAAACATGACAGTTCAATATCGTTGGTACATATATTGCGAAGATGTGTTACGTAAAAACCTTTAAATCTCGACCATTACTATTCTGATCAAACGGTGAAAATAATATTAGCATATGTGGACGAACGTGATGGCTTGTTTGCCTATTGTTTTAAGTATATAATAGATACTTAGACCAAAATAAGACTCTATGTGAATGCCTCCAGCAGTATACCGGGATATGCAATGAATCAAGAGCGACATGTATTAAAGAATTGTAAAGGTGACCTTGCCATAAATACGATGTCAACTACATGATCATGCAAAAGCAATATGACAATGATGGAGCGTGTCATAATAAACGGAACGGTGGAAAGTTGCATGGCAATATATCTCGGAATGGCTATGGAAATGCCATAATAGGTAGGTATGGTGGCTGCTTTGAGGAAGGTAAATGGTGGGTGCATGATACCGGCAAAAGTTGCGCGATATAATAGAGGCTAGCAATGGTGGAAGGGTGAGAGTGCGTATAATCCATGGACTCACACTAGTCATAAAGAACTCATATACTTATTGCAAAAGTTTACTTGCCCTCGAAGCAAAGTACTACTACGCTTGCTCCTAGGGAAAGGGTTGGTAGGAGTTAACCATCGCGCGATCCCGACATCCACACATAAGGAAGACAATTAAAAGAGCACCCCATGCAACAAATTTGTCACACAACTTTTATCATACATGCATGCTACGGAACTTGCCAACCTTAACACAAGTATTTCTCAATTTTACAATTACCCAACTAGCATGACTCTAACATTACCACCTTTATATCTCAAAACAATTATCAAGCATCAAATTGATCCTAGTGTTTAATGCACTTTCTATGATAGTTTTTATTATACCCAACTTGAATGCTCATCATTCTAGGACCAATTTTATAACCATAGCAAATACCATGTTGTTCTAAAAGACTCTCAAAATAATATAAGTGAAGCATGAGAGATCAACAGTTTCTACAAAATTAAGCCACCGCCGTGCTCTAGAAAGTATAAGTGAAGCACATAGAGCGAAACTATCTAGCTCAAAAGATATAAGTGAAGCACATAGAGTATTCTAATAAATTCCAAATCATGTGTGTCTCTCAAGGTGTGTACAGCAAGGATGATTGTGGTAAACTAAAAAGCAAAGATTCATATTATACAAGACGCTCCAAGCAAAACACATATAATATGGTGAATAAAAATATAGCTCCAAGTAAAGTTACCGATGAACAAAGACTAAAGAGGGGATGCCATCCGGGGCATCCCCAAGCTTAGGCTCTTGGCTGTCCTTGAATATTACCTTGGGGTGCCTTGGGCATTCCAAGCTTAGGCTCTTGCCACTCCTTATTCCATAGTCCATCGAATCTTTACCCAAAACTTGAAAACTTCACAACACAAAACTCAACAAAAAACTCGTAAGCTCTGTTAGTATAAGAAAATAAATCACCACTTAGGTACTGTAATGAACTCATTATTTATTTATATTGTTGTTAAATCTACTGTATTACAACTTCTCTATGGTTCATACCCTCCGATACTACTCATAGATTCGTCAAAATAAGCAAGCAACACATAAAAAACAGAATCTATCAAAAACAGAACAGTCTGTAGTAATCTGTATCATTAGAATACTTCTGTAACTCCAAAATTCTACCAAATTAGGAAAACCTGATCAATTTGTGTACCAACCCAGAGCAAAAAGAATCAGATCAAAACCACGTTCCTGTGAATTACCAAAACTAATTTACTGGGTTCAAAAGTTTCTGATTTTCAGCAGGATCAACACAACTATCACCGTAAGCTATCCTAAAGGTCTTACTTGACACTTTATTGAAAACAAAAGCTATAAAACATGATTACTACAGTAGCATAATTATGTGAACACACAAAAACAGTAAAGGTAAATATTGGGTTGTCTCCCAACAAGCGCTTTTCTTTAATGCCTTTTTAGCTAGGCATGGCGATTTCAATGATGCTCACATAAAAGATAAGAATTGAAACATAAAGAGAGCATCATGAAGAATATGACTAGCACATTTAAGTCTAACCCACTTCCTATGCATAGGGATTTTGTGAGAAAACAATGTATGGGAACAAAAATCAACTTGCATAGGAAGGCAAAACAAGTGCAACTTCTAATCAACACATAGAGAGGAAACTTGATATTATTGCAATATGTAAGAACACATGTTCCTCTCTCATAATAATTTTTAGTAGTATCATGAATGAATACAACAATATAACCATCACATAAAACATTATTTTCATGATGCACAAGCATAGAAATTTTACTACTCTCCACATAAGCAAATTTGTTCTCATGAATAGTAGTGGGAGCAAACTCAACAGAATAACTATCATGTGAAGCATAATACAATTGAAAATTAAAATGATGATGACAAATTTCAGGGTTATCATTAATCTTTATAGCATATATGTCATCACAATATTCATCATAGATAGCAACTTTGTTCTCATAATCAATTGGAACCTCTTCCGAAATAGTGGATTCATCACTAAATAAAGTCACGACCTCTCCAAATCCACTTTCATAACTATCACAATAAGATTTCACACCCTCCAAAATATTAGGATCATTACTTCCTAAAGTTGACACTATTCCAAACCCACTTTCATCAATATAATCATCATAAATAGGAGGCATACTATCATCCAAATAAATTTGCTCATCAAAACTTGGGGGACAAAAAATATCATCTTCATCAAACATAGCATTCCAAGCTTGTGGCTTTGTGTATCATTAGCATCATGGATATTCAAGTAATTCATACTAACAACATTGCAATCATGCTCATCATTCAAAGATTTAGTGCCAAACATTTTAATACATTCTTCCTCTAGCAATTGACCACAATTATCGGAATTCTTATTTTCACGGAAGACATTAAAAAGATGAAGCATATGAAGCACCCTCAATTCCAATTTTTTAGTTTTCTTTTATATACTAAACTAGTGATAAAACAAGAAACAAAAAGATTTGATTGGAAGATCTAAAGATATACCTTCAAGCACACACCTCCCCGGCAACGGCGCCAGAAAAGAGCTTCATGTCTACTACACAACCTTCTTCTTGTAGACGTTGTTGGGCCTTCAAGCGTAGAGGTTTGTAGGACAGTAGCAAATTTCTCTCAAGTGGATAACCTAAGGTTTATCTGTGACGCCCCCGATTCAATCGTACACTAATCATGCACGCAAACGTGTACGATCAAGATCAGGGACTCACGGGAAGATATCACAACACAACTCTAAAACATAAATAAGTCATACAAGCATCATAATACAAGCCAGGGGCCTCGAGGGCTCGAATACAAGTGCTCGATCATAGACGAGTCAGCGGAAGCAACAATATCTGAGTACAGACATAAGTTAAACAAGTTTGCCTTAAGAAGGCTAGCACAAACTGGGATACAGATCGAAAGGGGAGCAGGCCTCCTGCCTGGGACCCTCCTAGCTACTCCTGGTCGTCGTCAGCGGGCTGCACGTAGTAGTAGGCACCTCCAGAGTAGTAGTCGTCATCGACGGTGGCGTCTGGCTCCTGGGCTCCATCGTCTGGTTGCAGCAATCGAATAGAGATAGGGGGAAAAGGGGGAACAAGGCAACTGTGAGTACTCATCCAAAGTACTCGCAAGCAAGGAGCTACACTACATATGCATGGATATATGTGTAAAGGGCCATATCAGTGGACTGAACTGCAGAATGCCAGAATAAGAGGGGGATAGCTAGTCTTAACGAAGACTACGCTTCTGGTCACCTCCGTTTTGCAACAAGTAGAAGAGGGTAGGTTGAAGTCCTCCAAGTAACATCACATAGCAATAATCCTACCCGGCGATCCCCTCCTCGTATCCCTGAGAGAGAGCGACCACCGGTTGTATCTGGCACTTGGAAGGGTGTGTTTTATTAAGTATCCGATTCTAGTTGTCATAAGGTCAAGGTACAACTCCAAGTCGTCCTGTTACCGAAGATCACGGCTATTCGAATAGATTAACTTCCCTGCAGGGGTGCACCAACTTACCCAGCACGCTTGATCCCATTTGGCCGGACACACTGTCCTGGGTCATGCCCGGCCACGGAAGATCAACACGTTGCAGCCCCAACTAGGCTCAACAGAGAGGCCAGCACGCCGGTCTAAACCTAAGCGCACAGGGGTCTGGGCCCATCGCCCATAGCACACCTGCACGTTGCGTACGCGGCCGAAAGCAGACCTAGCCTAGTGGTGTTCCAGTCCAATTCGGTGCGCGCCGCTCCGTCGCTGACGTCTGAAGTGCTTCGGCTGATACCACGACGTCGGGATACCCATAACTACTCCCGCGTAGATGGTTAGTGCGTATAGGCTCGTAGCCAACTCAGATCAAATACCAAGATCTCGTTAAGCGTGTTAAGTGTCCGCGAACGCCGAACAGGGCCAGGCCCACCTCTCTCCTAGGCGGTCTCAACCTGCCCTGTCGCTCCGCCACAAAGATCCACACAGAGAGCCGTCGGGGCAAAGGTCCTTTCAGCCCCCAATCCATGAATCACTCGCGGGTACTCTTCGAGCTGACCCAACTTTAGTCACCATCTGTATAGTATGTAAGTATGTATAGTATATACCCGTGATCACCTCCCGAGTGATCACGGCCCAATAGTATAGCAAGGCAGACTGACAAGAATGTAGGGCCAATGATGATAAACTAACATCCTATACTAAGCATTTAGGATTGCAGGTAAGGTATCAACAGATGTAGCAACAATGTCAGGCTATGCATCAGAATAGGATCAACGGAAAGCAGTAACAGGCTACACTATTCTAATGCAAGCAGTATAGAGAAGAGTAGGCGATATCTGGTGATCAAAGGGGGGGCTTGCCTGATTGCTCTGGTAAGAAGGAGGGGTCGTCAACTCCGTAGTCGAACTGGGCAGCAGCAGCGTCGGTCTCGTAGTCTACCGGAGAGAAGAGGGGGAAGAAACAATGAATACAATGCAAACAAATGCATATCGATGCATGACATGACAAGTAACGATGCTAGGTGAGCCCAATCACGGTAGTAGGTGATACCGACGAAGGGGGGAAACATCCGGGAAAGTATTCCCGGTGTTTCGCGTTTTCGGACAAATGAACCGGAGGGGGAAAGTTGCGAGTTTGATAGGTTAGGGGTGTGTGGCGGACGAACGTACTGCGAATCCGGAATCGTCTCGTCGTTCTGAGCAACTTTCATGTTGAAAATATTTTAATCCGAGTTACGGATTAAAAGATATGATTTTCTAAAGATTTTATTAATTTCTGGAATTTATTTAATTATTTAATTAATTCGGAAAACAGATTAATGACATCAACATGATGTCATGCTGACATCAGCAGTCAACAGAGTTGACTTGGTCAACCTGACATGTGGGTCCAGTGGGACCCACCTGTCATTCTCTGTTTTGTTTAATTATAGATTAGTTAAATTAATTAGTGATTATGTTAATCTAATCAGGATTAATTAACTTAATTAATTACTTAATCAATTAATTAATTAATAATTAATTTTATTAAATCATTTTTATTTTTATTAATCATATTTACTATTTTTATTTATCTTATTTATTTATTTATTTTATTATTTTTATTTTTTATTTTTTAAGCGTTCTGGGGGCGGGCCCCATGTGTCTGTGGCCCAGAGGGCATCGGGCCCCACCCGGCAGTGGCCAAGGGGGCCGACCGGGCGCGGGTGCGGGCGCTCGCCCGAACGGGCGTGGGCGCACCCAAGCGGGCACTCGCCCGCAGGGTGGGACGAGGCCGCCGGGGCA
>NC_057795.1:531099558-531114322 GCF_018294505.1 Triticum aestivum
TGGCCTGCTGGGCCGAAGCCCAGTGGGGGGGGGGGTTTGCTTTCTCTTTTTTTTAGCTTTGTTTTCTGTTTTCTTTTCTTTATCTATTTTCTTTTAATTTCTGTTTTATAAAATATAAATACAACTCCTAATTTAATGTTACAATTTATTCTACTGCCCCAAAAGTTTGACACCTAATTAAAATAGTTTGTATTATTATTATTTTTAATAGGCATTTAATTAATTGTTATAGCTGCTATTTTAATTAGTTTAGAGCCTTTAAACATTTTATAAAATTTGTGGTTTCTCCACTAGTATTACCCATGATTTATTTGACACATTTTGGACATTTTAGTTTTAATGTTTGAAAACTTTTGTTGTTCGCCTAAATCTCAAATTTGAATTTGAATCGTTTTCGAACTAACGCGAGATTAGCGACAGTAACGGAGGTGATGTGGTGTCATTAGCAGAGGTTACTGTAGCTTGATTATCCGGGCGTCACAATTCTCCTCCACTACAAGAAATCTCGTCCCGAGATTTAGGAGCAGGAGTAAGGGGGGAGGGATCTAATTACGAAATGCTAACGGATCTTCTCAGTCTTGGTTGCTCTTCTCGAAGAGGTCGACCCATTATATTGATGTCTTCCTTTCTCTGCTTCAGGTCATCATGATGAAGTCATCATCCTTTCTTTGGAAATTTCATCGTACTAACGAAAGATTAAGGGGGTATACCGAAGAATGGATCTCTGCAGGGTAGATTATCTGGTAGACAACAACGAGGAAGGTGGCGGAAAGTAACTCTTGAATTGAAATTTAAGACAATATCGAGAGCAAAGCAAGAAGGTGCAAAATAGAAGTTTCAAGCGCATAGGCAATCGTTCGTTGCCTGAAGCGAAGTGTGAAAGGGGTTCAGAGCAATGGGAATAAGTATTGCGTCTGATACCAAATTGATGATCTCATCGGAAGGTGGCTCGTGAATTACACACGAGGCCACGCGTGAGGAATAACTTTGGGAACAGGGGGTGTACAGGAGAGTCAGGTTTCGATCCTGTGGAACTGTGGGTTAAGGGCCCACCATGTGGGTTAAAAATAGGAGCGGTGACATCTCGCACGGTCACAATAGCAAGGCATGTCAGAGGGTAGCCTATCAGTTATGTCGGCACAATGTCGGTACCAGGGGCGAGGGACGAAGAGAACCATTTTCCTGCTCGTTGAACGAGGCGGACCAATAGGCAAAGTTCTCGTCCATCGGTGGTGACCAGAATGCTATCGACAATTTCAACAGGGTTTTACTGACAGAGTTGTATACCGAGGTGTTTACATAAGCAGGAGAATAATACTGCTTAGATTATATAGACCTCAAGAAAGGTTAAACCAACCAATGGAAAGGAAAATAAGATTATCAGATTAAACAGAACAATGAAAAGGAAAATGTGTTTAAACACATATATCAGGGGGTATATCCTTCCCAAGGGCAAGCAACGCATGATATTCATGACGGGATATAGCGTAGAAAACCCCTTTAGGAAAGGGAAGAGAAATTTTCATGACATTACCCATTCAACGGTGTTTGGATAATTGGGCAGGAAACATTTAACATTGGGTTTCAAATGTTCTTGTTGAAAATTGGAGTACCATAGACATGCTTCGAGATAGCATTGACATGGTCTTCATGTGAAGATCAGACTCTGGAAACACGAAGGATCCATCAGGAATAACTTGTAGAATAAGTCTTACAATTTCCTCATGGGTGAATGGATAACCTTGCTGAAAAGGAATCTATAATGATAGGTCCTCCAGCCGGGGGGGGGGGTGCTAGGCATGACATCATGTTACCGGGTCATCAAAGGATCAATATCATAACTCTTGGAAAGTTGTCCTAACCATCATATCTGACGGAGATTCAGGTATGATTGGTGTCAGGATACCTCAGGCTCAAGATGCCTGAGAAGAAAGGTGCAACACCAATTGACGGGATGACACTGTAAGATTCTCGGGAAATGAACTATGAAGTGACTTCCGTTAACAAGAGTTCATCATTAACCCAAGGACAGGACAAGGAGGTGTCTGGTGAACTCAACGGCAATTCACCGAGATTCCTAAAAGATGGATTTCCACCATTAAGTGAACAAGGAGATAACATTTGTCAGATCAAATGATATAAGGATGTATGCTCGAGGAAAACATACACAATTAAACATTGGTTGAAAGGTGCGCCCGAAATATGGGTTGGGTTGCACGACCAATGTCAGAATGGTGATTCAATTAGCGAAGGACTTAGAATGAACTACCGCCCATTCACTTCAAAGCAATAGGGTTGCTAGAAGTTTTGAATTCACACGTCATAGCTCCATTGTCGGTATTCCGGTTGAAAACAATACGGGGACCAAGGAATGAACGAAGATGGCAAGTAGTATTATGATATCAAGAATTATTAAGAGGTGGTGAAATTCTCACCACATTCTTGACAAAAAGAGATGGTAATACTTCCGAGGTAAGGAAGATCAACTGCTGGGTAGCAGTGATCTCAAGGTTTACACAAAACACGAACAAGTTGTGTTGAACGAAAGGCAATAAAGTGGTCGATGAGAACAGGAATCATCGAGGGGCAAGGATGGTATTACCCATCATGAATTCAATTGAATTCCTAGAAGAGCTCATAAGGTTGATGATGATCACGACACAATTGTCGAGAGATTTCATGCAGATGTAGTCAATCAGCGACGACATCAAGTCAAAGGAATGATGAAGCAAGAGGTTATTGGAACCACAGTTACGACACAAACTCGAACTCAAGCTTGTTGTTTAAGGTGAAAGGGTATGACGAGGAAAATCGACGTAAGGTTAGTTCATCGTCGAAAATTGGTGCTCCGAGAATAAGGACCAGGTAGCACCGTTAGAATCGTCACGACAATGATATAGCCAAACAGGCTAGGAATGGCGTGATCGGGTACAAACTCGTACTTATAGAAGCTTACTGAAGAGTTGTTGAACCGTAGGGCGGACTCGGTTCAGTTATCGGTGTCTTTGAGTGTTCAGTAACACAGAGCCCGCGAAAAATTGGAATCAGTGGGAAGGTAGCACTTGATGAAGAACTCATAAGGAGTTATGCAGTTCCATGATAATCTCGAGATACCAGGAGGGTAATACTCGACACAAGATCAAAGTAAAGGTTGGACTGGTGTATTGATCCATAGGAGACAATTGTTTTAACTTGTCCGAGAAATGAGATCAAAGAAGAACAATCATGGTCGGAACGACGGTTGCAAGGGATCAATTCACAGATACCATATGGTAGTTATTAAGGAAATAGTTATTGTTACAAGAAGCTTCCATGATAGGATATACATCGCGTCCATGGGCATGAACACAAAGTTCAAGGTCGACTCCCACTTCTCCAATGCATACCCTTTCATTCACTTCTCGCTTCCGATGAAGTTATAGCGTTGAAATTTTATCTGGCAAAATACCAGAAGAGTACGACTGGTGAAAACTTTCGAGTTCACACATATTAAGGAAGGCATAGGTTCAACCCATCGGGGCATCTTAGAATCCTATACCAGAATCTTTTAGAAGTAATTAACTCAAGCTCGAAGGCAGAGCATGGTTGAGAAAGCAGACGATACAATTTACCAAAGGCATTATGTATCTGAGAAAAGGCTCACAAGTTTATTGAATATGAAGGGCGTTGTCAGATAAAATCCAACAAAGGATCTGGTGGTCCACAAGGGATCTGACGTGAGCATCGGTACTCAACTAGAGGAAGCAGATTATAGAAACAACTGACTAACTCAATTGTCAAATGCAAAGGAATTATGATTTCCAAATCAAGGGATCAGAAGCAATGCTCTGATTAGGGGTGGATAAGTTGAATAGCCGTAGGGTACAATCAAAGACAATTGGATTGGTCGAGAACCAATTCCAGTAAAAAGAATGGCAGCTCAGCCGGAAAAGTAATTTATAAGGATCAATGATGATTGCGTGTATTCGCAAACATATTGAGTCAACAGACTCAAAATGATAATGACAAGGAATGTCAATAAGATTTCTATACTTATGGGATTAATCATAATGAAAGCAAACAAGAAATTCCAGAGCAATAGGTTGCTGAGGATTTTCGGAATATCGGGTGGTATTTCGAAGACTTTTGTGTAACACATGAACAACTGGGGGATGGGAGAATACTCGATAAATGCGAGAATTAACCGTAGGGGTATTCAAGTGACAAGAACAGCAATGCAGTAAGCTCAAGGGATTATCGAAACCACGACGAGTTTTCAGGGTATCTTGTAATAACAAGACCACTGGGGATGGATGTAAGAATAACAAATGCAAGTAGTTATCCATAAGGGTTTGCGGTGGAAGGTGAATTGCAAACGCGATGAACACAAGTTCTCGGGTTAACAGCGGAGAGTATCTTCAGGGTCTTCTGGTGCAGCAGACGATCATCAGTAATAAGGGGCTCTCCGGGTGAAAATGTTAACGAGATCCTAATGTTAGATTTAGTAAAATTCATTTAACCCGAATAGAAGAGATGTCAGAGTCCCAGAGTATAGGTCGAGGAATAAAAGATCCTAATACCACCCAATGGCGACGTGTGCCCGTAAGACACACATCCATGTTAGTAAAAGTTTTGTAAAGTCTAGACTCAACTTCGGCCAAGGAGTGTGTAACGCCCTCGATGCGGCTATAGCTCCCACGTGTCGAGGCACGACTTAGAGGCATAACCGCATTGAAAGCAATGTCGCAAGTCAGGCAATCATTACAACATCCCATGTAATATATAATAAAAGGGGGAGATAACATAGTTGGCTTACACTCGCCACGTCACATCAGAGTACATAAATAACATCCATCAAACAAATCACTCATGGCCCGACTACGGTGCCAAAATAGAAAAGACCCCCAACATGCGACAAGGTCCTGAATCGATAACCCCAACTAGGCACCACTACTGATCATCTGGAAAGGACACGTAGTAACGCTGAGAGTCCTCGTCGAACTCCCACCTGAGCTCGTAATCGTCAACTGAAGCAGAATCACCTGGACCTGCATCTGGAGTTGTAGTATCTGTGAGCCACAGGGACTCAGCAATCTCACACCCACGCGATCAAGACTATTTAAGCTCATAGGAATGGATAAGGCAAATATATGTGGAGCTGCAGCAAGCGACTAGCATATGTGGTGGCTAACTTACGCAAAAGAGAGCGAGAAGAGAAGGCGAAGCACGAGCGAGAAGCTAAAGGAACATCCTGCGCAAGCACAACTCCAACACCGTGTCCACTTCCCGGACTCCGCCGAGAAGGGGCCATCACGGTAACACACACGATTGATTCATTTTAATTAAGTTTAGTTCAAGTCATCTACAACCGGACATTAACAAATTCCCATCTGCCCATAACCGCGGGCACGGCTTTCGAAAGATCAATCCCTGCAGGGGGGTCCCAACTTAGCCCATAACAAGCTCTCACAGTCAACGAAGGAATAGACCTCCACCCAAGACACACCGATCAGACTCGGTATCTCGGTACAACAAGATGATTCGACAGGTTAAAACAAGTCCAGCAACACCGCCCGAATGTGCCGACAAATCCCGATAGGAGCTGCGCATATCTCTTTCTCAGGGCACACTCAGATGAGCAATCCGTACAACTAAAACCAAACCTTGAGTTTCCCCGAGGTGGCGCTGCATAGGGCTCTAGTTCGGACCAACACTCAGAGGAGCACTGGCCCGTGGGGGGCTAAAAAGATGACCCTCGGGCTCCGGAAACCCAAGGGAAAAGGGGCTAGGTGGCAAATGGTAAAACCAATGTTGGGCATTGCTGGAAAAGCTTTAATCAAGGCGAACTATCAAGGGGTTCCCATTATAGCCCAACCGCGTGAGGGACGCACAATCCGGGAACATAACACCGATATGACGGAAACTAGGGCGGCAAGAGTGGAACAAAACACTAGGCGAGAGGCCCAGCCTTCCACCCTTTTCCAAGTATATAGATGCATTAAGATAACATAGCAATATAATGATATCCCAACAAGAATATAAATGTTCCAACAAGGAACGACTCCAATCTTCACCTGCAACTAACAACGCTATAAGAAGGGCTGAGCAAAGCGGTAACATAGCCAATCAACGGTTTGCTAGGACAAAGGTGGGTTAGAGGTTTAACATGGCAATTGGGAGGCTGACAAGCAAAAGGTAGGCATCGTAGCAGTGGCAAAGCAAAAGAGCGAGCAAACTAGCATAGCAAAGATAGTAGTGATTTCGAGGGTATGATCATCTTGCCTGCACAGTTGTCAGAGTTGACTGGATCCTCACAAGCAAACTCAACGGGCTCCTCAGTAGCGAACTCGTCTCCCGGCTCTACCCAACAAGACAAACAAGCAACAAGGATACAATCAACCACGGGCAAGACCAAGCAATATGATGAAATGACGATATGCTATGCGGGATGCGATGCGGGATGCAAAATGCAAGATATGACAGGAAAAGCATGAACCTGGCATCAACTTGGAAAACCAAGTGTGCCACTGGATAGAGGGGATGAAATCGCTCGAAAACGATATAAAGATCATAGGAATCGGAGCTACGGTTTGGAAATGGCAAGCGTTTTAAGATATGACACCGGTCTGCGATTTACAGCAAGTAGGCATCTAAATGCAACGAAATGAGCATGCTACAGCCACCAAACATGAAAACAAAATACATGGCAGCGAAGTACACAAGATGGTCGACAAAACACTAGCACTGAGCCATAGGCAAATTCATCCATTAAGAGGTTCAAACAAGCATGGCTAAAACGCAAATGCAAAACAGATCTCAGACTTAGTGAAATTAACACTAGTCTGAAATTTCAGATCACGAAGCTCTCTTCGGAGCAGCAAAACAACATGATAGGAAACCTGAACATGACAAGTAAGAACATGGCATGGAGCTACTCAACAAGCTTAATAAAACACCCAAAGTGACCTGGGGCCAAAAGGGTTCACAAAATACTCTACCGAGCTCACGAACATCGCTCGAACACAATCAGTTTTCAGACTTAGTGAAAACTGAGACATGCTGAAATTTAACTCCCGAAGGCATGTAAACGAGCTCGATGCACTCACTACGGTGCAAGTCATGGCAAGGAAAGCATATAACCAGCAAGAAGGCACAAAGTGCTAGCTACACATGGCAAGAACGAAGGCATAACATGCATGGAACACTAACGGTAGCATCGGCGAAATCGCAAACAAGTTAACGATCTGCCCAGATTAACAACGAAGCAAAAGTTGAGCTCGATTGAGTCAACCTAGAGCACTCCACAAATGCCAACAAAGACATGGATGGATAGAGCATAACATAAATATCAAAACTCCCTTACTGATCATCCTCAAAAGAGGCACGGATCACTAGGAAACAAGCTGGACATATAGCATCATGAACTAAAATATCCCAGACTTAGTGAAAATCACTAAGTCTCTGAAATCTGCATTCTCAGGTACCCTACTTCGCAAGCTTGCACAAGACAACACACACATCCTAAAAATGCATGGGTGGCACCTCTGGAAAGAAGACAAAATGCTTCACAATACATCCCAAAGGGGCACAGGCATATCATGCACGAATTAAATATAGCAAAAATGACAAAAGTGCATGATGAACTAACGGATCTGCAATTTAACTCACGAAGCCTCCTTCTAACAGCATTTTGGGTATCAAGATGACCTCAAATGCAAATGATGCAATGGAATGAAATGATGTACATGTCGAGACGAAGATTTTGATATATCATACACCCAAAACGGAGCTACGGTTGCGGAGATACAAGCAGTCAAAGATAGCACGAAAAATTAGGGTTTCGGGGGAGAGAGGTCAACCGAAATATCCCAGATCCAGATCTGGATCGGGCACGGACTCCGAGGCGGCGGCGGGGAACACTGTAGCTGGCCGGACTTGGCCGCCGGAGTCGCGGGAGGAGGCGGCCGGGGCGGATCCGGTGGTCGCCGGGGCGACGAGGGGCGGCGAGGTGGCCGGCGGGGCCGGCCGCGGGCGAGGGCGCGGCCACGGAGGCGCGGGCGCGCGGCGCGGCGGCGGCCGGTGCGGCGGCGGCGACGGCGCCGGTCGCCGGAGGTCGGGGAGGCGGCGGATCCCGGCGGGAGGCGAGTCCCGGGCGGCGGCGGAGCTCACCGGGCCGCGGGGGCCGGATGCGGGCTCCCGGGCCGCGGTGGGAGGCGGCGGCGGCGGGGGTGACGTGGCGGCCCCCGAGTGGGCGGGCTGCAGCGGCGGACGCTGTCCGGCCGGGGGCGGACACGTCCGTCGGCGCGGATCTGGCGGGGATCTGTTTTTTTTAGGGTTTCGGGGAGAGGGAGAGATCCGAAAACGGAGGGGTGTATATATAGGCATAGAGGGAGCTAGGAGAGTCCAAATGAGGTGCGGTTTTCGCCCACACGATCGTGATCGAACGCTCTAGGACATGGAGCAGAGTTTGGTGGGTTTTGGGCCAAATTTGGGGGGTGTTGGGCTGCAACACACACGAGGCCTTTTCGGTCCCTCGGTTAACCGTTGGGGTATCAAACGAAGTCCAAATGACCCGAAACTTGACAGGCGGTCTACCGGTAGTAAACCAAGACCGCTTGGCAAGACTCGGTCCAATCCGGAAACGTTTAAACCCCACACAAGAAAGAAAGGTAGAAATGACCACCGGAGGAGAACGAAACGCCGGAATGCAAAACGGACAACGGGGAAAATGCTCGAATGCATGAGGTGAACATGTATGCAAATGCAATGCACGTGATGACCTGATATGAGATGCATGAAAACGAAAACAACACACACGAAGACAAAGACCCAAACCCGAGAAATAAATATAACTTAGCGCCGGAGACGGCAAGAGTTGGATACAAATATGGAAAGTTACATCTGGGGCGTTACAACACTCCACCACTACGAAAAGATCTCGTCCCGAGATCTAGGACTGAAAGAACTCCGGGTACTCAGAACGGAGGTGATCCTTACGTTCCCAGGTAGCTTCACGGTCGGAATGGTGTGACCACTTGACTTTGAGAAATTTGATTGACTTGTTGCGAGTCTTGCGTTCTGTCTCTTCGAGAATAGCAACTGGGTGCTCACGATAGGAGAGATCTTCTTGGAGCTCAATGTCCTCGAAGTTGACGGTGCGGTCAGGAGTCTTGAAGCACTTTCGAAGCTGAGAGACATGGAACACATCATGAACATTTGCAAAGTTTGAAGGAAGCTCGAGTTGATAGGCGAGGTCGCCTCTCTTGCTGACAATCTTGAAAGGTCCCACGTATCTAGGGGCAAGCTTCCCTTTGATACCGAAGCGACGAGTACCTTTCATGGGAGAGACGCGGAGGTAAACATGATCCCCAATCTCGAAAACCAGATCACGATGCTTACTATCATAGTAGCTCTTCTGGCGGGATTGAGCTGCTTTGAGGTTATCACGAATGACTTTGCACATTTCTTCTGCTTCTGTGATTAAGTCATTACCCAGCAGCTGACGTTCACCGGTTTCAGACCAGTTGAGAGGGGTACGGCACTTCCTGCCATATAGAATTTCGAAGGGGGCCTTGCCCGAACTTGCTTGAAAGCTGTTGTTGTATGAGAATTCAGCATAAGGAAGACAATCCTCCCACTTCATGCCGAAGGAGATCACACAAGCCCTGAGCATATCTTCAAGAATTTGGTTGACACGCTCGACTTGACCGCTTGTTTGAGGATGGAAAGCTGTGCTGAAGCGGATGTTGGTGCCCATAGCCTTCTGAAAAGAATCCCAAAACTTGGAGGTAAAGATGCTGCCACGGTCTGAAGATATCACTTGAGGAATACCGTGCAGAGAGACAATGCGAGAGGTATAGAGTTCCGCCAATTGAGCTGCAGTGATTGACTCTTTGATAGGCAGAAAATGAGCCACTTTGGTGAGCTTGTCGATGACGACGAATATAGCATCATTGCCACGCTTGGACTTTGGAAACCCAGTCACGAAGTCCATTTCAATGTGGTCAAACTTCCATTCTGGAATGGCAATAGGTTGGAGGAGACCAGCTGGCCTTTGGTGTTCTGCCTTCACTCTTCTGCAGACATCACATTCGTTCACGAATTGAGCGATCTCGCGCTTCATTCGAGTCCACCAATAAGCTTGCTTGAGGTCCTGATACATCTTCGTACTACCAGGGTGGATGGAGAGGAGAGAGTTGTGAGCCTCGTTCATGATCACCTTACGGAGTTCACCTTTGGGCACAACAATTCGATCCTCGAAGAAGAGAGTGTCCTTGTCATCAAGTCGGTAGCACTTGTACTTGGACTGACTCTTTGCAATACCAATCTTCACCTTCTTCACCATAGCATCAAGAAGTTGGGCTTGGCGAATCTGGTCTTCTAAGGTAGGAGAGACTTGAAGGTTGGCGAGGAAACCTTGAGGAACAACTTGCAGATTTAGTTTGCGGAAAGCTTCACAAAGCTCGGGTTGATAAGGCTTGAGAATCAGACTGTTGCAATATGCTTTTCTGCTCAAAGCGTCAGCAATCACATTAGCCTTGCCTGGAGTATACTCGATACTCGGATTGTACTCTTGAATCATTTCGACCCATCGAGTCTGCCTGAGGTTGAGATTAGGCTGAGTGAAGATGTACTTGAGACTCTTGTGATCAGTGAAAATATCCACTTTCCTTCCCAATAGAAGATGTCTCCAAGTCAACAAAGCATGCACAACTGCCGCCAACTCGAGATCATGAGTGGGGTAGTTCTTCTCATTAGGTTTCAACTGGCGAGAGGTATAAGCAACAACTTTCTTCTCTTGCATCAGTACAGCACCGAGACCTTGGAGAGAGGCATCACAAAAGACCTCGTACGGCTTGGTTTCATCAGGCGGAGTCAGAACTGGAGCAGTGACCAATTTCTCTTTCAAAGTGTTGAAAGCAATATCACACTCCGGAGACCAAACGTACTTGACGTGCTTCTGAAGAAGATTTGAGAGAGGCTTGGCGATCTTAGAAAAGTTTTCAACGAATCTTCTGCAATAGCTTGCGAGACCGAGAAAACTGCGGAGTTGCTTCACGTTCTGAGGAGGTTCCCAATTCACAATTGCGGACACCTTCTCAGGATTCACGGAAATGCCCTTGGCGGAGATGATATGACCAAGATAAAGAACCTCATCGAGCCAAAATTCACACTTGGAGAACTTGGCGTAGAACTGATGTTCTCTGAGCTTGTCAAGAACCAAACGCAAGTGCTTGGCATGATCTTCCTTGTTCTTCGAGAAAACCAGAATGTCATCGAGATAGACCAAAACGAATTCATTGGTGTAGGGGTTGAAGATGAAGTTCATCATGCGAGAGAACGTCGGAGGAGCGTTGGCGAGGCCAAAAGACATGACGGTGTATTCATATGAACCAAAGCTTGTTCTGAACGCCGTCTTGGGAATATCTTGCTCACGAATACGAATCTGATGATAACCCATACGGAGATCAAGCTTGGAGAATACTTGAGCACCCTTGAGTTGTTCGAACAACTCATTGATGTTGGGAAGGGGGTATTTGTTCTTGATGGTCTTCTTGTTTACTGGACGGTAATCAACACAAAGTCGACTCGATCCATCCTTCTTCTTCACAAAAAGAACACCACAACCCCACGGAGAAGTACTAGGCCGAATGAGACCCAATCTTTCTTGCTCATCGAGTTGTTTCTTCAACTCCTTCAACTCTTCGGGGCCGAGCTTGTAAGGACGTTTGCACACAGGTTCCGTACCGGGCTCAAGTTCAATAACAAATTCAACTGGCCGGTGCGGAGGCATCCCTGGAAGCTCTTCTGGAAAGACGTCTTGATATTCGCAAACGACAGGAATTTGCGAAATAGCATCCAATTCACCCTTCTCATTGAGAGAAAACAACCGGATGGAATTATCCCGAGCGGCAAAGACAATGACATCCTCAGACGAATGAGTCAATTGAATCTGCCTGGCAGCACAGTCAAGATGTGCCTTGTACTTAGAAAGCCAATCCATTCCTAGAATAAGATCAATAACGGAATTGCCAAGAACCACCGGAGAAGAGAGAAACTTGCAGTCGCCCAAAGTGATTGTAACATCCGGAACACACACTCGAGATGTCAAGAGGCTGGCCGGAGAGTCAATAGACAACGGTCTCGGCAACATTTGAGTAACAAAATCATGCTTGGAAGCAAAAGGTCTCGAGATGAAACAATGCGATGCACCAGTGTCAAAAAGAACTTTTGCAGGAATATCATTAACAAGAAGGTTACCCATGATCACATCTGAAGAATCCTCTGCCTGAGCTGCATTCACCATATTGACCTTGGCGTGCTTGGGATTGTGCTTGACCACCGCTGTACTTGCCGATCTGACAGGAGGAGGAGGAGGAAGACGCCTCTGGTTGGTACACTTGTTGGCATAGTGACCCTTCTGTTGGCACTTGTTGCACGTGACCTCTGAAAGCGGACGGTGATACGGAGCACTCGATCTTGGAGCTTGAGACGAAGCCTTGTTCTGAAAGCCTGGGTTGGGTGGGTGGGAGAAACCACTGCCACCTTTGCTCTTCTGCTGATACGGCTGACGGAACGGAGGAGGAGGAAGCCAAAACTTCTGCTGCTTGACCACTTGAGTAGAGGAAGACGGAGTAACATCTCTGGCACGCTTCCTGGAAGCATCACATCTCATCTGAGCAGCCTCTTGCTTCAGTGCCATGTTGTAGAACTCATCGTATCTCAACGGCTCAAAGAGGACAAGAGCGAGCTGAATTTCCTCACGAAGACCACCCCTGAACTGATAGATCATACTCTTCTCATCAGGAACATCCTGCTTGGCAAAACGGGCGAGCTTCTGGAACAACTTGTTGTAGTCATAGACAGACAAAGAATCTTGCTTCAGATTGCGGAATTCCTGACGCTTACTCTCAACCACGCTTTGAGGGATGTGATGAGCGCGGAAATCTTGACGGAAATCGTCCCAAGTGATAACACGTCCACCTCTGGAATCCTTGTACTGCTGGAACCACTCTGCAGCCTGATCTTTGAGCTGGAAAGAAGCGAACTTGACGAAATCTTCAGGCCTGACGTTGCTGCATTCAAAATGCTTGCCCAGATCCACTAGCCAATCGTCAGCATCTGTAGCCTCAACACAACCGCTGAACGTCTTTGGACCATTAGCAAGGAACTGGTTCAGAGTAGCAAAGTGGTGCTGATTATGGCCTTGATTCCCTTGATTGCCTTGATTGCGCTCTTGGAGAATTTGCATGATCAACTGTGTGTTTGCATTAGTAGCGGCCATCACAGCTTGCCATGCCTCCGGAGGAGGCGGAGGTGGAGGCGGATTAGGATTCGGAGTCGTGCGCGTTGGAGGAGCCATCCTGAACAGGTTGACCACCATTAGCACATAGATAGACAACAATACAGAAGCTGAATCCAACGGAATGAAAATTGCAACATATAGTCTTCATATCTGAACAAAATGAACGAATGCATTCCTCTTCAAATGATCACATATCCATAAATTGAGAAGCCACGAAGAATTAAGGTATAGAAATAAATCAACAAGGTACGGATCAAGAACGAATAATCGGTAAGAAATCCCAATCTCAAACCAATATCCGTGGAAGAAGAACTAGAGCTACTAGAATTCCCACCTATGATACTCCCGAACCTTTCCGGTTATGCAATCAGGTGTTGGGGATACAGGGGAAGCACAATATCTCACCCAAACTAGCAAATCCTACATCCAGCTGTATCCATCCTTCAACACATAACCAGGAAAACTTCGGAAACCATCTACCTCAACCTTCGAAAAGCATCCGTTATACAAGTTATGGCGATACTCCCGAACTCCCGCCCCAGTACTGGGTGGCGTCGAGGTTATCTCACCAACGAACTGCATAAAAGAGATTTTCGATGTCGGCGAACATATCTCAAGTATACCAGAATTGCAACGATAAAATTGTGACGACAACACCTCGGAGCTCAACTCCCCGGGACACTGCCACAACCCCTAAAGACAGGAGGCACCAAGAACAATGTTCTCGTCACAAAACCATCGGAACAAAACCAAGATACTCGCGTGATCCTAAATTTTTTTTAGTGAAATTTGAGAAGAGAAGAGACAAAACTCTACGCCAGGATGCCTTACCAGAGCGATGAGGAGACTGGGAAGTAAAAAGAGTTCCTAAGCTCTCCGATATATAATTCCTAAGGACTCAAAACACTTTTCTAGACACAACTCGGCTGCTAAAAACAATCAAGCAATGGGGCTCCTAAGGTCGGGGATGGCTCTGATACCAACTTGTCACGCCCTCGATGCGGCTATAGCTCCCACGTGTCGAGGAACGACTTAGAGGCATAACCGCATTGAAAGCAATGTCGCAAGTCAGGCAATCATTACAACATCCCATGTAATATATAATAAAAGGGGGAGATAACATAGTTGGCTTACACTCGCCACGTCACATCAGAGTACATAAATAACATCCATCAAACAAATCACTCATGGCCCGACTACGGTGCCAAAATAGAAAAGACCCCCAACATGCGACAAGGTCCTGAATCGATAACCCCAACTAGGCACCACTACTGATCATCTGGAAAGGACACGTAGTAACGCTGAGAGTCCTCGTCGAACTCCCACCTGAGCTCGTAATCGTCAACTGAAGCAGAATCACCTGGACCTGCATCTGGAGTTGTAGTATCTGTGAGCCACAGGGACTCAGCAATCTCACACCCACGCGATCAAGACTATTTAAGCTCATAGGAATGGATAAGGCAAATATATGTGGAGCTG